>NW_027125585.1:0-155902 GCF_004936735.1 Cryptosporidium sp. chipmunk genotype I
AAACAGATCATAAATTAAACTATAATAATAATAAAGATACCTGGACAAAGTTCTTTCCCGTTTTTTTTCCGCTTAACTGCTTTTTTTTGACCATATATCTTTACTATAACTCAAACAAGTAAGGTTACAAAAAAAACATAAATAATTCCGATAACTCTTAAATAATTAATCCTGCCAATATCAATATTCAAAATCACTTAGGATTAGTATTACTATTCCTATAATTTAACACCAAAGTCTTAATATTTCATAACATTAACTCCTTTCTCATATTAATATGGCATTATCATCAATTTCAATATTCCCCCCAAGAATTTGGTCAAGAATTATATCCAGAACCAATGGAAGATCTTTGGATATCTTTAAATACTGCTGTTGTTGTACTTCTAGTACTACTAAAGCATTGTATAGGTTTATCAGCTTTTGGAGTGGATGCTTACTTACATTTAATATTTTAATATTATTACTCTGTTTAAGAACATCCAATAGATATCCATTCTTTTTAAAGTATTTATTCCCAAAATTATCTGAAACTTTATCATTTGAAATTGGTATTATTTATATATTACTTTATATTAATTCAGCTTCTAATATTATTACAGGGTTTATTGGTGCTATAACAACATATTCTTATAGTATAATAGCTCTCAAGATTTATATGGTATGTAATTATTTAAATATTATTAAAGATATTATTTTCTTTATCGTTATTAATATACTATTAAGTAAATGGCATATAGCTTTCATTCAAGTTGTTACTTTTTTCTTTATATTATTCCTCATATTTATAATTATGGGACTTCTTAGTTCTTTTGTCTCAGAAAATTTGTTATATATCCTTGAAGGAGAAAGAGACGAAAGTTCAACTGCTCAAAATACTGAAACTGCATCAGATTCGACAAATAGTAGAATTGCCAAAAATGATGAAAATGGTAATAAAGATCTTGAAATAGCCAAAGATGATGAGTCTAATAATAATACAACCATACAAAATTAAATATAATCATCAACTAGGAATGAATTCCAATTCTCTTCAAATATTTATCGGCTCCCATTATATATCTCCTACCATTTGGACATGCATTAATACAATCAACATTAGTAATCGATTCATCAACTCTGAATTCAGCTGGAACAGTACACGCACCTCCATTCTTTGGAGATGTAAATTGACGATAAGCTTCAATAGTAAAATTATTGGTCTTTGAACATTTTATACAGTCTTTTGCGTTTTTTGGTAACAAATCAACGTGACAAGGTTGAGGTAGTAATACTTTTGTTTGAAGATTACATACCAATTCCTCTGGCTCTTTTAGGGAATTTGAACCACGTGCATATAATCTGAATTGTTCATTATTTAATTTTCCGTTTGGCAATACTAAACCTTCCGCATTACCAATTTTCAAAGGCATAAATAACCAATTAGGTTTTTCATTTTTAGATTGTTCACTAAATATAGATTTCGTAGCTTGAACAGTACTATCTAAAATAATTAAGGCTTCTTTGTAATTTTCTATCATATAGTTATTCTTTAAATGATGATGATTTGTTAATTGACATGTCTTAATAGATCCAAAAGATGCTGCAGTTACCTGACACTTTGTGAAATTATTATTGCTATGACTGTTTTCATTATTATTATCATTTTTAGATTCAGATATAACTTTACTTGGACTAACATCCCCAAATATTATACGATTAAATAACTTTTTAATAATATCAATATAATTATTTTGATTAATTTTGATAGCCTTATTAATACTTGTAATAATTTTGGTGTTATTTTCAAACTTAGAATTTTTATCTTTTGCTATATTATGTATTAATTCACTATCATTACTTTTTAAAAAAGTGAATCCATCTGGTAATACAAATCTAATTTCATCAGCTTCTTGAAATAAATGAAAAAATACCCAAATATTAGTAGTCTTATTTAATTGAGAATCTTCAAGATATACCATACAATCACCACATGGATTTGTATTACATGGCTTATACTCAACAATAGGCTTCTTATTACTAACACATGGATATTCAAATGTGTTTGGATATAGCTTCTCACCAATCCATCTTGGTATTCCATTAGCTACTTGTACAATACTTGTAATATTACCAAATCCACCACATGGAAATGGACAAAATCCCCATGGATATTCTGAGGCTATAGTTCTTAAATTTTCTCTCTCTACTCTACATCCAAATTCTTTTTTACAATCTTGTCGCATTTCAAATGGACATTCAGAATATTTGATGACCATACCTAAAGATTTACTCCATCCCATTTGTTTTTCTTCATTCCATGGATATAAACTTTCACAGTCTGGGCCATTACCAGAGTTGGTTAATAATATTTTTCTATATTCAATTCTTTTTCCTCTATTCTTTGAGGCATTACATGTGACAGTACATGGAATTAATTCCTCCCATGGACCTAATTGGCAACTTACATTACATGGTGTATCTCCACATTCTCTTTTCTGATAAGCTCCACCACATAATTCTTCATCTTTACCAGAAAGAAGAGTTCTTCTCCATATTTCAACGCCAGAGTCACAAGTTGAGCTACAGCCGGTTTCTCTTCTCCATGGACTCCATTGACATTCAGCCTTAAGTAATAGACGTGTATTTTCGTGTACTTTTGTTATATAGTGACCAGATGAAAAGCGAATTTTAGATAACCACCAGAAATTCTTGGGATCATTTTGAACTTTTCGAGTTTCAACAGGCGTTCTTACCTTTAATTGAAACTTATAGTATCCAGGTGCAGGGAATGCAGATTCGTCCTGATTTTGAATTACGAAGTAGATTGATCCATTTGCAGATACCGTTGTACATTTGATTAATATTGGAATAGGTTTCATTACTCCTGGACTAATTTCTTGTAAATGTTTAACACATTTACATAATTTCTCAGTTTTTGGTAATGTATATGATGGAGGAGTAGAAATGATAAAATAATCAATAGTATGACCTTCGAATGTTGAAAAAGGCAAAGTAAGAGTTGCGAATATATCTATATCTGAGTCAACAAAACGATTATTTTCTTCAATTTGAAAGACCAAAGTTTTTTGAAAGTCCATTTCGTTTTGAGATCTTCTTCCTTTTGTTTGGCTCGACTTTTCTATAATTGAATCCTTATTCATCCCAAAAAGCAAATTATTGAATTCTAAACTATTGGCAAAAATTTGATCAATATCAGTTTCACTTGTTTTGTCCAATTGGAATGAATCAATTTCATCATTTTTAGCTCCATAAGCATTATTAATTAATTCCAATTTTGACATTCCAGTTGCTTCATTATCTACTTGGTGCTCATTACTTCCTCTTGATCTTAATATGCTTTCATCCATATTTTGTATACTTACAGGAGGAGAATAATCTGTAGATTCACAAAACACTCCCCCCACACAATATATAATCAATACAAATACAAAATTGATCTCCATTTCCTTTCCACCTTTGTACCAATTAATTCCCCTTTCTACATGTATATATCAAATTAATATTATCTTTTTTAAAATTTTAGTCCTGATCCACTAATTTCTCAGGTAGATAACTTTTATTATACTAGGAGCTCTCAAAATATCTTTATTGTAGACTTCCTCAATTTATTTTTCTTTGATTACTTTTAATAAGTAATATTAGAATTGAAATTTTAATAACTTATGCGTTAACAGTTTAACTTTTTTCACCTTGTTTAAATGATCAATATGTACACTGTTATAATCAATGATTCCTTTTTCAGCCCAGTATTTTATATAACAGTTTGTTCTCCATTTTAGGCTTATTCCGTCTAATGTCGATTTCTACTATTTTTATTTTTTCTTCAAATGCATTTGAATATACACACGGCGCCAAATTTCCCACATGCATTTAAATGCTGGATTTAATAAATCACTTTGAAAATTTAAGTAAAAGCGTTTTTTTTCTGATTAAATTGTGTAAAACAGTCACTAACTTGAAATTCATGTGTTATTTAACCTTGTTTCTATTTATTGCCTTGATAATCAAATAATTCTCTATTTTAACATTGACCTTTATATTATGATGCCTTTTTTTTCTTCTTTTTTCTCCCCACATGATTGCACACGTAATTATAATGGCCAGATTAAAAGTAAGTTTTCCCTAAATTTTAAATACCTTCAAATTATTATCCCTATTTATTCAAAACTTTTCCCATTTTCACTTTCTTATTCTCACTCTTATTTTCCTCTTTTGACATCCATTAATTTCATTGTTTTTGAAAATTATTAAATAACTTTAATATATAAAAATTGATTTAATTTTTTTTTCTATTCATGCACTATTTCAATCCATTCTTATTCACATAATCTTACATGTAAAAAAAAAATAAATATTTTTTATTAAAATTATATGCTGGAGTACATATAGTCCCTGCGTTGGGTACAAAGAAGTGATTGAAAGAAATTTGAAGGATTGTTGTAAAATGAAAATGTTTATTGAGCCTTATAAAAGTGAGCTGACTTTGTAAAAGCAGCAGCAATCTGAAATTGCAACAGTAACTTAATTAGAGCAGAAGTTAAAGAATTAATAATACTAGTGAATTGAAACAGGACGTAAAAGTAGTTGTTCAGAAACATTATTAGCATTTGTATTAGCATTAGCAGTAGTAGTAGTTGTAATATTCACATTCAAGAAATGATCACAAGCAACAGTTAGCGTCATATCTAATTTAAATTGCAAAATCAGAAACTAAGTTTGAATATATAAAAATGAAATGTTTTTCTTTTAGAGTAAATTAGCTACAAAGAGAATTTAATATTAACAAAAAAGAGAGTTAATGCACACCAAACTCAGGGTAAAAATAGAAACCCAAAATTTTATATTGTGGGATATTCAGTGGAGTACTTGTTTATATTCAAAAACAAGAGAATTCATCCAAGAATTAAAAACTGATACACAAAAAAAAAGATGAAAATTTACTGAAGAAAATTCCATATTAATGAAAAAATTCACGAATTAATACGTTATTTTACGAAAGAGAATAATACGTTAAGTGACGTAAGTTTTTTTTTTAGAGGCAGCTCCTCAACTAGAAATAAAATTTTTCACTAATCTCAATTATTATTAATATAAATACTATGCTTATATTAATATTGCTATTATTTAATTGGCATTTACACATTTAACTTTTTTTTCATAAAATATTATAACATTACCGCTGACTTTGATAATTTTCGTTCAGAAATTATTCAAACATTTTATACCAACTGCTTTCAGTTCTTAATAACTCATATTTATTATTTATTCTTTTACTCCAATCAATCAATTTCAGCTTCACTACTTAACCTTCACTACTTAACCTTCACTACTTAACCAACCTTCACTATTACTTTAACTGGCAAATATAGTCGTATAATTTATTTTTTTTAGGCGGGAATCATATAAATTTTTGGGTGCCCCACTCATAGTAATTTGTAGACATTTACCCGCCCAGACAAAGCAAAAGTTTTCTTAAAGGTAAAGATCAGAAAGCTAAATTAATCTATAAAAGGTAAAATAACACTTATTCTCTTATAAATTTTGTGTTTAAAGGGAATCCAGTGGGGATCTATGGAAAACCAACACAAGCCTGGATCAATTTACTCGAGCTTGCAGATAAAAGAGGCGATCTTGTATGAGCTAAAAAGATTGCCAAAAGACAACAAGGTATTTAGGAGGGATGCTAATTTATTCTTTCTCTCAGACAGAGATTCGGTTAAGGAACTTTGTGAACAGAGAGAGAACTAGCCTTTTTCGCTTTTGATCGGAATATAAGACTAATTAAGCTTTAATTAATACAAAATTTGGAAAAATTAATTTGTCTCACTTAAGTTTTAGAAATCTTAATGTTGTTTGGCTGATTATTTATGTACATTGGAGTATTATAGTGTACATATCTGAAATCAATACTAAAACTTTACTCTATGTGTTAAGTCTGCTAACTTATATTTTTTCATATGGAAACAATGCATAGCAACAAAAGAAAACATAGAAAAAACAAGGAGTTTACCAATAGCTGGCCTCTAACACTTGACCACAGTTTAATGGAGTCATTGACGAAGAATGTTTCCGCCAGAGAAACCGAATTTTTAGAGGAAGTAAAACTCTATAAATCAAGATTAATAGATTGCAATAACTCTTCAACAACTTTAAACTCTATGATCCTTCAGTATAATGACAAATTTCCGGCCGATTCATTCATTTCAAGATTGTATTCAAACCCACATTCCATTCTGTTTCTATTCAATATTATTCCTCCTTTGCTTTCATGTTCTAGTACTGGAACTCCTTTTCTAAGCAAAGAAAGTTCAGAAGTCTTAACTTTTGTAATTCAGCTCCTATTTAAATCATTAATTAAACACTGCCAGATTATCCTCTCTATTGACAAGAGATTAGATAACTCTTTAGTTAATCTTAGCATGAGTTTAACACATCATATTCAAACAGTATTTTCTGGAAGTCAAGATCTGGCAATTATGATGAGCTCATGTACAAGTCTATTGATTATTCTCTCAAACAGCTCAATCAATTACATTCGTAATATTGTCTGTAGCATTGAAGTCATCTCTGGTAATTTATCTTACGAGTACGATTGTCTCCGTAAAATGGTTTCTAGAGAATCTATCGTCAATAATAAGCAGCCAGCTATTTTTGAAAATAAACTTTTTCAGAGATTTCCTTTCCAAAATAACCTTAAACTTGGAAACTTCATTTCGTATTTAAGGTATTTGGAAGGAATTGCCAACCTTTATCTTTTAAATGTCGAGAGACCCAATTTTCTGACTCCTAATAAAAAGGCCACTATTGAAAAAGTCATCCTCTCAATGTCAATCGTGGTTCTTGAGGAAATGGAAAAACTTATTACTATATACTTTTCTCAGTACAAGCCTGAACATATCTTTGGTGATTATTCATTATTTTATGATGGAGAAGGAGCCAGATTGAAATTTATTGATTTTATTGCACCAATTATCATCCAAACTTCACTTAAATGGGTATCTGCATCTCAGGAAATCAGCCTAAGAAGATTTAGTGAGTTCCATAGTAGCTCCTATTTCGATATTTCAAAATTCCCTAATATCCTTGAAATGGCTCTTTTACCAATTCGAAGAGACCAAATCAGTGATGAAGTTTCGGAAATAATCCTAAACTTTCTAGAAAGCTACTCAGCTCATCTAAGCCTTTCGAACAAACACTCTGTGCCGATTTCTTTATTATCCAAAAATATTCTAGTCTCATCATTGCTATTGTCAAGCTCAATGAGCAAGGATTCTACGATCTTTACATTGAGAGAAGAGCTTTCTTTACTCAATACAAACCTGAACTGGCTTAAGGTTCTAATAAAGTACTTTAAGATTTTTTCTCATTCAGTGGTACCTTTACTACTCATCTTTGACTTAATGGATCTTCCCTTGAACTCAGAACTTGAAAAGCTTGAGTTTGAGGATCCATCCATTCTAGAATTATATCAAGAATGGATTAATACCTGTTCCACGACTTTTATGAAAATTGTCTTTGAAACAATTTCTAAGGCGTCTAAGATCTCTAAGGTTAACAGAGCCACATTTTCTGCACCAATCATGATCACTTGCGGTGATTATCAATCAAAAGATTTGAAATCCACTGGTAATGATAAAAACTATATCGAGAATAACTTTGATATGACTGATGTGAGAGTAGAACTCGAACTGGATCTAGGTTTGGAACTAGATCCTGAAATTCCCAGAAGAGTTATCGATGGTTTTGGGCAAACTTTGGGAATTGATTATGGAAATGATCCAGATTTGGGTTCTGGGTTGCTATTTATGCCTGACTCTCTTAGCGCTAGTGAGCAAGAGTTAGCATTTAACAAATTCTCCCAAAGTAATGTTCATAACAGTGTTTCAATGATTCCTAGTTCCATCAAATTTTCCGAATTTGAGCGACAACATCTCCATTATCAGCGTCAGCACCAACATAAGCAGCATCTCATGGAGGTGCCAGGTTCTAACATTACATTAGGTAATGAAAACAGCTATATTTTTCAAAAGTACCGTAAAGAAGTACATTACTTGATGTGCTGTCTATCCTTAATCACTCTGAGAGGATCTTCGGAGTATATATTACTCTCAATTTCTGCTTGGGGAAGCTTATGTAATTCATTAAGAATATCGTCCTCTTGTAATTCTTACTTGGAAAATCTTCTCAAATTAACTAATCAAACCAAGTTTAAGCCTTTGGAGGACTATTTTCATAAAATTAGAAGTCAGAAAGAAAATGTTTCAAATAAGTTTGCAGATATTGATGAAATTGGTCTTGTTGGGATACAAAGATACTTTGTTTGGTCAATTGTTGAATTAGGGGAGTTTCCTGATGAGCTTTATAACTTCGAGGATCACCAAGACTCCTTTTTTCCGAAGTTCTCACAAAAAAAATCAAATCATTTAAAGATTAGGGAGTCTATCAGAGATGCTGTTAGAAATGCAATATTCTTTCCAGAATCTCCTAATCCAACTAAACTCAATTTTGGCGTGAAAAACACGAATTATCATATTTCCAATAATGGAAGAGGCTTTATTAGATATGTATTGCCTTTCTACTCCTTCCAAATGTTCCTTAAAGATATCTTTCTTCATCTTAATGGCTTCAATCTTGTCAATTATAATGAATCTGGACAAATTAAAATGAAAAGATCTAGCCACAATACGAATAATATACAAAGTTTTGTTGTGCGCCTTGAATCCATATTACATGCATTTAGTGCAATAATCAAAAAAGGATTAACTTCCTTCCCTTTAAGGTCTAACACAACTAAATTAACGGAAATCATGGATAGTGATGGTATTAGCAAAAGAATGTACAACAATGAGGAGGAAATAAGGAGTTTATTAGAGCTGGTGAGCACTTCCTTAAAGATTGATGATGAAGATGCGATTAATAGAGAGCTTAATAATCGTGGATTAGTTCTTGGAAACGAAAATGACTATTTTGAGCAAACCCGACTTCTTTTTGACGCTGTTATGCTCAAAATATTTCAAGTTACTAGCGAGTTTGAGGGATTGATGGATATTTACCTGAGAAAAAGTCAACAGAGATTGAAAGATCAAAGAATTATTGTGGATGATGGATTTCAAGTCTATGAAAGATTGTTTAGACAACTATTATGTACTTTAATCACTCTACTTGGAGTAAGCTCGGTTTGGTTTAACGATAAATCTGTATTGGTGACTTTAAAAGGTCTTAAAAATATTTTTAGATCACTCCTATTAATCCAAGAAGACCATTTTTTCCCATTAGCTCTGGAACAAGATCATGTTGGAGCCTTAGCCTTATTAAAACTTTCTCAAAACAAGACGTGTTTTGAAAACGAAATTTTGGATTATATGGTGGTCAAATGTATGGATTCATTCTCAAGGCTATTCTCTGACTCAAAACAAAAGGTCGAAATCCCTTCCATGACATTTGAGAGCTACTTGATATTGTTGACTTCACTGGGGATTTGCATTTCTCATTTAATTTCAGATATCGATACCGACAAAATGTCGTCGTATTCATGTACAAATTCACCAAAGTCTGTTTCAGCAACGACTTCCTCCTCAACTTCAGCTTCAACTATTAACAATAACAAAGAGCATCTTCATCCATTTAAAAAACTTCAAAAGTGGAAGAAGTATACTGGATTGGTCTTGGAGAAATATTTATATCTATTAGATAGATTAATTGAAATCTATAATGTCCAAATTATGGATCAAGAAGTTGGAAAGAATATAGTTGGTGTTAGTACTGGTAATACTGCTACCAACATTAATGGTAACAGTAGTAATGGTGATCATTATAATAAGGTACCGGTAACTGATGAAGACATTTGTCAAATATATAATTTATTGTTAGTGGCTTACATGTTGTTTTGTGGGCTCGAGGCATTCTTTTCTTCAATATTTCCCTGTAAGTATAGACCGTATAGTTATGTAATACTTACAATAGGAGCAGAGAAGTTTTCTCACTTGAATATTTTGGACTACAGCAAGAGGCTATTTGAGTCAGAGAGTAATCTCAAGTCTTCAGTTGCTGCCAAAGTTTTTAAAGATGCCTCTAATTACATTTTGGGATTTTTTTCAAGGGATTTTTATTCAAGAATAAGACTTATTTTGCGTTTATCTTGCGCAATTTCACCAAGTTGGTTACAAGTACTTTATCATCCATATACTTGTATAATATCTTGCATGCTCCAGTTACCGTTTTTGAATATGAATAGTATAAATGGTGAAGGAGGGGGCTCAGATCTTCTTCTTGGATTGTATAGATATATTGGTTATGATGAGTTCCAATTTTTATCAAGGGAGACTCCTTTCGGTAATCTTCGTGGTTATGGTGGTATGAGTGGTCATATTATTACTACTAATGGTAATAACAGTAATAACGGTAACTCAAATATGGGTATTAGTAGTAGTGGTGGTAGTGCTAGTAGTAATATTAATATTAATAATAATAATCATAATAATAATTTTAATAATAATAGTAATAGTGGTGGAGTTGGGATAGGAGGAATAAAAACTGGAGTTACTGCTAATAATGGTGGTATAATTCCAAATATGCAAAGAAGTAGAGATTTGGGAAGTAAATGCAATTGTTGTTCAAACGGGGAAAATGAGGGGTTCGGATCAGGTGGGATAATAAAAAAGGGTTTGCATCCCATAATAACTTTGATCTACAAATTATTGTTATTTAATAGGGGTTTGAATGTTGATGCAAGCTCTATTACAAAACTGCTACAATCTAATTTTCGGGGTCTGGGAAACTTTGGTGTTGGTGGAAGCGGAATATTTGGCGGAACTGGAGTGGGAGTCGGAGTCGGAGTAAGTGGATGGTCATCGTCATCATCAACATCATCCACTTCGGGTTTTGTTAGTAATAGTGGAAATAACCAGAAATGTTTTAAGGACGTTTTTGATATTTTAAAGGGTGATTTGGTGTTTTATAGGGGTGATGGGGTAAATTGTCATAATGGTGACAATCAAAATAATAATTATAATAATGCTTTTTCAAAAGTATGTATTTGCAGTTATGTTCCAAATGTTTTTCTACCACTATCAGTGATGATGCTAAGAGTACCGTATTTTACACTGAAAGGGAAACAGAGGTTTTTGGACCCAATATTGTCATTTATTCATTCTTTTAAGACATTTAATGTGCATCCAATTATCCAGTTTTTGAGTTACTATTCTGTTAGCGTCTCTACTTTGACTAGCATAAATAGGGATGATTATAAACTGCAAGATTCGAACGGTTATTTCAGGTACTTTAAAAAAGATTCTGGATTACAAGATGTAAATAAACTCAACACCTTTTGTATGTATGTGAATCAGATGAGTAATGTTGATGGGAATCTCCGAGTGAATAATAGCAGAATTGATGATCATTGTTCATGCTTGGAGTACCATGATGGTGTTTGTTTAGCTTTACTATTGTTATTACAGAATTTGACAAACTTGTCAATAACTAATGAGAACAATTATCCTGGTCAAGGAGGGACTGGAATGGGAGTTGGAGGTGGATGCAATATAGCCTATAACACAAATCCAAGCTTCATAAAGATCGTTGGTACTCCGATACGAGCGAATTTAGAAGTATTTATAGAATATGTAATATCAAGATGCATAGTGACATTGTTAATTTGTATAGGAGCACAAAACTGTAATACGAAGAGAAGAATGGATAAGGAGAGAATTATAAATTATTACAATATTAATAATAATAATAATAACAATAACATTAATAACATTAATATGAATAATAATAACAGTGATAATAATAATAATAATAATAATAATAATAATAATAATAATAATAATAATAATAATAATATGAATATGAATATGAATATGAATATGAATATGAACAATATGAATGATTATAATATTTACAATGAAGGGTCAAACGGAACATTATCATCAATTAGATCAATATTTAATGATAATAACAGAAGGATGATTAGTCAAGGAGGGTCATTAGTAGATAGAGGGATGATATTTACTGGCTCAGGATCCGGTGTAATGCAAAATATTGGAGTTGGTGGAGGAATAGGAATGAACATGAATGGAATAGGATCATATTCAGGGGTGTGTGCTGGAGGGATGTGTGGAAATAATAACAATAGTATGAATTTTTCAGTAGAGAATATTTTCTGTAATGATATTGAGCCTGAGCAGATTAAAGACGAGTTAAAACAAAACGAGAATGAACGCTTTATACCACAAAAGCTTCTCTCAAATCAAAGGTGGGTAGTAGCTACAATAAAGTATTTACTTGGAACAGAATTCACAAGTAGGATAAACAAACAGCACATTGAAAGGCTATTCACGAACTCAGTTTGGGGTGTGGAGCTAACTACAACCATTTTATTGGCAATTTTGGAGTCGTACTGTGATTCTGAGTCCTTTTCAATACTTTCCGATATTTTGATTTTAATTAGACAATTACTTGACAAAAAACGTTTCAGAAGTCTTTTAGAGGCTTCATTCTGCAGATTACCAATAAGAATGTTAATTCATTCAGTAAGTATTTCTGCGCAATATCCATTGTTATATTTCCCACTAACTAACGGCGCCAAAATGAGTGACTATTTATTAAGAAGAGATTTTGAGAAGAATTTGATAAGAAATCATGGAAATAATTATCACCAGAAATCAAAGAGTTCTTTAATTGCCTGTACAGTAAGACAGTTTGTCTACAGACTTTTGGAGGAGAATTTCTTTTTAAATTCGAATATGATGGATATGAATTTTCCTAATGGTGGTAATAATTGCGGTAATGGCATTAACATTTTTGACTTCAATAGTGGAAATTTTGGTAAAAGTTTTGGGAATGATGGTGAATTTTCTCGCATGCACGAGGATATGGCATTTTACGGGAACTCACACTATTCACTTCCGTACATATTAAAATCTTCATCTACTTCGGATGTAATTAAAGATTTCATTCAACAGATTGTGAGCGTTTCAGTTTCCCAGACGAATAAAACGAAGTTCAGGCAGATCTTGAAAGAATTTTGCGTAAAATCAGTGTGCAAGAGAATGGATGAATAAGTGTGAATGCAAGCCAAGATAGGTTTATATGCATGTAACGATTTTGTGTAAGGGTATAATACATGAATAATATTATATATATTTGTATATATATGTGTTTACATGTTATAAATATTTATATATAATAAGTGCAATATTGTAACCGTATTACAAAATACATACATATACACTTGTGCGTCTACTTTATTTTGGACTTGCACTTTCTTCCCATTTCAATCTTTTTTCTTTTTTTTCAAAGAATCACTTTTTTTGAATTAATAGTGTTTTCTTTCTTTGTGAAATTTTAATTATTATGGGGTGCTTTGAAAGAAAAAGATAAATTGAAAAGGGTGTGAATAGTTTTTATACAAAAAATAATATTGAATACAAATCATGAAGAAATGGTGGCATATAATAAGCTACTATGTGTCATTAATTACTTTGATAAAAATAGAAATAATCTTGTGGGTTGGAGTTTTTGATAGTTATCGATAAGAGGTTTTTTTTCTTAAAGAAATGGATTTATTAATTATTTAAGATGGGGTAAAATGATAATAAAAAAAAAAAAGATTTAAAGAAATGATGATTTGTTTTCTTTAATATATTCCTCCCAATAATAACTAAGTTCTGGCCTTAATACAAACAAAGGAAAATAAGGCGGCAACTCTGGTGCTCATAATGCTTCCAGAACTTTAATATGACCAAGAAGGTTTAGTTAGTCCAAGCAAGAATGTCAATGTTTGGTTGGATTATGGGTAATTGGGGTATTAAGAAAGATATATTCGAAAATATGGTTTTTGGGGGATCCTGGGGACTTTTTTTTTTTTAGATGGTACATGTTAATGGACAAGCAAATTCTTCACGAAAGTAAGAGTTAAAGCTCATTTGTGAAAGAAAAAAGTTTGGGCTTGGCAATCAAAGCAAAGTGAATTATTGATCACTACATTCAATATTTATTTTTTAGCTTGTTTAGTATTTAAATTTGTTGAAAAAAAAATCATTTATCATTGGGAGTTTAATCGGATTACTATAATATACATTGGAATGCTAGTATTTCTAACATTTTAATATGTATTACCGATTTTCAATGACTATTTGTTTTTATGTATGTATAAATAAATAAGTAAATGTTTATGAGTATGTATAAGTTTATTCATTTAAGTAAATAAAAGATGTGAATTGTCGTTTCCTTGGGAAACTCGAAGAAATGATAATTGAAACTGAACAGGGTAGGTAGGGGTGTTTTTATCTGATAAGGCCTTGCTTTGTAAATTGAAGAATGAGCGTTTTGGCGGGCTATAACAATTAAAAAAAATCTGAAAGTGTTGAAGGGGGCTACGGAAGGAGGGAGAGATTGAAATTACTGAAGGAAAATTAAAAAGCTGAGTTTATAATTGGTTAATATGAGCATTAATTAGAATTTGCTGTGAATCTTTTGTCAGAAAACTTAGTCCAGTAAGGATATGTGAGATAGAAGCTAGCGCGATTTCACATAACTTTAAGAAAAAATAATTCTCATTCAAATTGAAAAGGTTAAAAATTGAGTTTCCGTCAATAATTTATAATTTAAGTATATTATCTAGTAAAGTATTGAAAAAAATGTTTAATTTTAAGTCTTTTATTTACTTAAGTGAATTTATTTGTAATTCATTAAGTGGCATGTAAGGACATGCAGTGGCGCCAAAACCTGTTGTTTTAACTAAAAAAATTAAATTTATATTAGTAATAAAAATGAAGATAACAAAGAAAAGTATATTACTTTATGTGCCTAATTTGATAGGTAAGTTTTCTTATAAACAATTTATTAGTCTGAGAGGTTGCTCACTGACTTTACCTGAATTTCTATACCATATTAAAGGCTACCTAAGAATACTATTGGGATTGACGCCGCTGATTATTAACACTGAGTATTACTATATATCAATAATTTTTTATGGAATAAGCCAGATTCTAGATGCATTTGATGGGCATTTTGCGAGATTATTAATGCAAGAAACAAAATTTGGAGCCATGTTGGACATGATTACTGACAGGTGCAGTACAGTGATAATAATAATACTAACAATAACATTAAATAGGAACTACACATCCTTGATAATATTATTTTTGATTGGAGATATTTCTGGTCATTGGCTTTACATGATTTCAAGCATTTTATCAAAGAAAAGCTCTCATAAAAGCATTAAAAAAGATATGTGGCCAATTTTAAAGCTATATTATTCAAACAAACCACTATTATTTACATTGCATACATGTAATGAAGCTTTATGGCTTATTTTATATGCCCAAGGGTGTATCTATAATAAGTTCACGAACCTCAAACAATTAAATCAAATTGATCAAAGATTCATGTTATCAACACCTTATGCTCTCTACATAATTTTACCACTTGCTCTGATGAAAAATATATTAAATTTTGTTCACTTATTCTATGGTTGCAACATTCTCCTAGATATCGACATTAGAGAAAAAACGAAAAATTAATGCAAACAAAAAGCGGGTAATCGAAATTCCAAATTATTTATTTTACTTTTAAATCTTTTAATACCGCTAATATCTTTTGTTACTAATCTTAATAGAACTACCTTTACTCCAAACCTCCTCAAAGTCTTTTGTGTATATCGAATAAAAGTACACAGCGCATAAATATCTACTTTTATTTATCACTTGAACTTGTCCCGCTATTATCAACGTCTGGATTTCGCTCCAAAATTACAATATCCTCAATAGCGCTACAAGCCGGGACAAATTCATCGGTTGCCAACTCTGCTCTCTCATTAAACCCAAGAAGAACTGGAGTGTTGTGTGTCTGGAACCCTGTGATCTTTCTAGGATTCCCCGCTTGTCCTACTGTATCTACCATCTGCCCCACACGCACCAGGGTTTGGATTGGCGCCAATGACGTGTCAACTGTGACTACATGTCTGGGAGTAATTGCAGGTACAATTGAAAGTAAGAGGTAGTGATAGTTGCCAAAAAGAATAGTTCTGGATCTTAAAGCGAGGTGAAGAGTTGTGATAATAGAAACCAAACTTATTGGGTTTAAAAGAAGTTTGTTTGCGTGGCAGGGATTCACTGTTACGAGGCCTTTACCCATATATAGAAAACCTTGAGCGATTCTGACTGCATATAGAGCGTGCTTATCTTTTCCATAATACGAGGCCAACTGCCTCAGTAAGTTGGCAGTTCTTGCGTTATTTGTCCCCGCTGAAATTAGTCCAAGAGCAAAAATTGCATTTAGAGCAACATCTGGATCGGAATCGTGGGTCAGCTTGGAAATTGTGTCTATTAATACTGGCTTGGGGTTTCCAATTGAAAGGGCAGCCAAACTTATTGGTACGGCTCTCCTAATAAAAACTGATGAGTACTGAAGAACATTGTCAAGTGCCCTAAGAGACATTTCAGATCCGATCTCCTCTCCTAGGCTTATTAGTGCCATATTTAACACGCAGACTAATACCGAGATATCTGACTCATCATCATCCACTTGATCTTCCTCCTCGGGTCGCTTCTTCCCTCCTTTTGCGAGGGTCTCTTCGACAAGAACTCTCTGCATCTCTTGAATCTTAAGTACATCTCCTGATCCTGTGTACGCACAGCCAACCACAGTTTGCCTGCAGTGAGCCCCTATTGGATGAGTTATAGCCGAAAGAGCCTCCAAAGTTGTTTCACAAGCCTCCCGCTTTCCCAAGAAAAGTAATCCTAGACACAACCCATAAAGGATGCTTAGAGGATCATCCAAGAAAGAATTGCTCTCGAGTTGTGAATCTCCAGAAGACTTCTTCTTTTCCTCACCACTGCCTGAGGAGTCTCCGTCCTCCATACTTTCCCCAGTGAATCCAATGGTCAAAAGCAAGTCCAAAACAGCTTCAATAATGCTTTGGTTTCCTGATCCTGAGAAGATAAGACCTAAAGATAAAGCAGAAATAGCAGAGCACTCTAAGCTTGAAAAAGGGTCCATCAGGATTGGAATTAGTAACTCTAAGATATCTTCACGGCAGGTACCAATATATGAATATCCAAGGCCTAAAATAGCGCCCATTCTAATAGTATAATTTGGAACTACCGTCTTGATTATTGAAATCTTATTATCATTTGAGTTACCTGCTGGTTCGCCTCCTATTATCTCCATCTTTACATCATCCCCTCCATCTTTACTACTATCAGTAGCCATTCCTTGGATTGGCTCATCTCCAGAGCTGATATATTCAGATAAAAGAGCAAAAGAAGGATCACAGTCATTCTTGATTCTGATAGAAATTAATCCAAAAGCTATCAGAGCTCCAGCTTTAATAAACGGATCATCACTCCACTGGAATTTATCAATGTTAGCTAAACCTTCATCAATATTCCAGAGATTAATCACTCCCAAGGAGGCACTTACTGCCATCTTCCCAGAATCCTTATTCTTATAGAGCCAGGATGAATCATCCTCCCCAATCAGCTTATCCTTACAGAACCCAACATTTACTAAAGCATTCACATATGTAGATGCTAAATTCTGTTTTGCTGTATCCAAAACCATCATTGATCTGCTAGAATATCTGCTGTTATCTTCCAGATAAGTCTTGTAAATTTCTTCAGGAGTCTTTGGCTCAAGAACCTCCAATTCTTTTGCCAAGAACAAATAAAACTTGCTGAGGTATTCATTGGAAAAGATTCCTTCAATTGTCGATAGCTCAGATTCTCCATAGATTTTACAGAAATCTCTGCTAACCAAATGAGCTTTAAGCTCCTCCAAGTCTATGTTACTTGAGAATTTAGCAAGTTGGAAAAAGATCTGCTTTAGAATACTCAATCCTGAAGCTCTGAAAATGCTCAGTGAGTTTGAGCCATTAGAATTATTGGTTTCATTACCCTTGAATTTGTCCTTCTTTAATTCATAGGATATTACATCATCTATTACAGAAAATATCTTCTCCTTACAATTCTGACCATCTAACTTAAGAGCTACAGAAATAGCCCATGAGTACTTTCCAAAGCTCAAAAGTAGCTCAAAGCAGAGCTTCAGATATAAATCATGTTCTTCTGCTGATATGGCATATTGGGAAAGCTGTTGCAAGTATAATACAATCCTCTCCATTTGTTCAACATCAATTTTGGTTAGGTAATCCAATAATGTCTCCATTTGCTCAACTTCACAAAGCAAATCAATAGCCTCCAGCTCACAGTGCTTCTCAATCTGATAAGGAACCATAATCTTAACCAGTTCAAGGAGATCTGAAACATCTGGTTCTTGGCCTGATGCTCCGGATAAATCTTGTCTAGTTTGTCTTTCAGAATACTCCAATGTAATTTCACCTACAATATTTCTGACATACTCTTGGCCCCAGTCCAAGATTCCTTTCTTGTTTCCAGAAAGCAATCTATATTTTAAAGCTCTACCCTCTTTCATATCCCCCAAGGTGGTTGATAAGACCGAAATAATCTCGCAAGAAAGTTCAGATAGTTGGCCTTTCTTTGAAACCTGGGAGTCACAAAACTCTTTCAGGCTTTCGTAATGTATACCCAAAAGCTTCAAAGCCTTTGGAACCGATGTCATTCCGCTAGTAGATGTCTTTATTAAGCTCGAAAGGGATTCTAAGCTGGACTTAGAAACATCAAACTCAGCCTTCTCTGAGACAACCTTTTCAACCAACCCATCTATTTCCTCTTTCAAAATCTTATCTTCCTCTGTTAAATCCATCATATCCACATTCGGAATTGATTCCACCTCTTTTAATCCCTCCTTACCAGACTCTTCATTATTTGACAAATTTTCTTTGTTAGACGTCATGTTACTTTGAATTCTCTCTTCCTAACTCTTCTAATTATCTTAAACTCCAATTCTTTCTCTCAAACCATTTCCTTGCTACTTTGTTTTTTTTATTATTTATTTTATGTAAAGAACGCTTTGCCTCTTTAAGCCTAAGCCAAGCTATTCACCCGCCCCACAGTTTTTTTTGCTTATTTTCCTATATTTGCCCTTCACTCTGCTTGCTCAATAATTTATTTATTATTAAATTCTTCAATGTGTGCCCGCCTACTACTTTCTAACCTTAATACTATCGCCTCCAAATGAATATCTAGCCTACACTATTCTTACTTTTTCATCAAATTTCCATCAACCTCTCTTTTTCTTTAGCTTGATTTATTTTTATATAGGAGCTACTTCTAAAAGACTTTGGCGCCAAGAGTGCCGCCGGCAGTTGAGCGGGCTTGGAATATTTTAAAAAATTATTGTTGGTAATAATCGAGGAGGAAAATATTGGTAATAGATAAAATCTTATAGTAGGAGGAATTGAAGTGGGAGATAGTTATTATTGAGAGTTCAAACTATTAGAATAAAGCACGAAAGTTTTTAAATCAGTTTTTGTGTGTGTGTACCTGTTTAATTAAGAAAACCTTTTTTCTTCTAGCTATTTATTAATAAGGCAGGAATCACTACTTGGAAATAGCTTATTGGAAAAAAATATTGAAAGTTTATTCTATTTTAGAAGTAAATAAAGTAATTTATTGTATATCAATTGTTTCATAATGGATGAAGTCGTAGTTCCAAGAAGTTTTAGATTACTCGATGAACTAGAGAGAGGTCAAAAAGGGCAAGCTACTGATGGAGTATCATGGGGTCTGGACCAACATGATGATATTACCTTAAGTACCTGGGCGTGTACTATTTTTGGTCCTCCAAATGTAAGTTTACAGAAATTGTTATATTTTGTTTAATTTCCTTACTACTTCTTAATTAGACTACTTTTGAAAATAGAATATACTCACTAACGGTTTCATGTGGTCCAAACTACCCAGATGAGGCTCCTATTGTCAAATTCAATACAAAAATTTCGTTGGGATGTGTGGACGGGCACGGATTTGTCAGTCCAAGCTTTGCTGTACTAAAGCAATGGCAGAGGAATTTTTACATTGAGAATGTTCTAATAGCACTAAGACATGAAATGGCCTCTAATTCCAATAGAAGATTGGCTCAGCCCCCAGAAGGTGCTTTTTATGACGATTAAACTTATAGGCTTGAGTATATGCAAGGATGAGGACGAAAATTTATGTCAATTACGGTATAAAAGATATTTGCTGTGCAGATCTTTATTGTACTATCAACCATATAGAGAAAAGGTCTTGAGATAATGAATCCTATAATCTATAATTTTATTGATCTCTCCTATACAAAACCTAGTTCTTTCTACTTTTGTTGAATATTATCTTGAATTCTAATAGAATCTATGTCTAAACCAATTTTAGAGTATTCAAACTCAGAACTAGAACCGAAATAGTTAATTATATCATTAACAATGTTATGGCCCTCCTCTAAAAGCTGGTGCTTGCAATTCTGGTAGATTATTGCTCTTGCTTTTGGCATCATATTTTTAAGCTTTGGAATGATTACATCAGCGGGAACCATTTCATCATGCAGACCCAGGAAAAAGCATACTCCAGTAATTCCCCTCACTAAAATATACTTATCCATAAATTCTTGAAGAGCTTGGTCATTTTCCCAGAAATCAAAACCTGTTACCACTCTACCAAAAGTTGATCTCAATTGTCTTCCATAATATCTGTGCCTAAAATACCTTAAATCAATAGCATTTGGGTCAATCTTTTCAGGATCATAGTAATCATCTAATAAACTGTCTCTACTAAATAACAAGTATAATGGAATTGAATTTTCAAAGAATCTAAAAACTCCTGGAATATTCTTTAAAACCATTTTTTGTATTGCTGAAAGTGGCTTGCAAAAACAAGCTGGACATAAAGAAGCCACCTTAAGCACTTTCTCAGGATGAGCCCCTGCATAACATAAAGTCATCAAACCTCCCATGGAAATCCCAACCAAATACAAAAATAACTTTTCTAAACCCAAATTTACCAGGACTGTATCTACTTGCTTAATAAAATCATCGGTAGTCAATTTCCCAAAATAACTCCAAGAAGATAGTCCGTGTCCAGGCATATCTATTCTCAATACTGCTAAGCCTGACTTTAAACATTCAGTTTCCAACTGCTTGAAAGACGAAATTGAGCTAAGTAGCCCATGAAAACATATCACCAAAGGACCATTATATGCTGCTTTCTCGACACTTGGAAACGACAAAACGTAATTTATTCTTCCATTTGGCCCTTCTGTGAATTTCCCCTTCTCAAATTTATACTTAGACTCCATTTCCTTCTGCAAACGCTCTATAATAATATTATACCTACTTTAATATCAAGTTCTATTCTTCCGAACTTAGCCTTTACTCTACTAGAGTGCCTGATCAATCAGAAAACTGTCACTACAGATGCCTAGTTATACCTATATATATACCGTAATCCACTAACAAATAGTTCATTTATTAATTTTTCATTACAAAGAATTTCGCATGTGCCCGCCAAATTCACTTATGTATCCCACTAATTACTTTTAGCATTATTAGTATGGAAATCGAAAAAAACGAACATTTTGACAAAAATAGCTCTACTTGGCTAGTAATCAATTTGGAAATGAGATACGCTGGAATTCTTCGGAGTATATTGTTATCATAATGTTAAACATTTCTATACAGCCGATTTTCTAGCAGCAATCTGATAGAGAAGCACTGAAACATAATATCTTTCTTATACTACTCGCTATCCCCCCTCTATCCCCTCTTCCAACCCCTCCTGTGGTAAAGTCTGACTATTAATTCTGCACCAGAATAAATTCTGGAATTACCACACTAAGGATTAAATTTGAGATAACATACCGTTCTATAACAAGCAATTACTTTAGGGGAAAAAAAAGTGCATTAACCCTTTTCTAGTTTTTTTAAGTTATTTCCCGCCAACATATAATTAATTAGAACCCACCCCACTATAGAAATCGAGAAAAAGAAGTGGCGCCAATATTTGGCGCTGGATCGAATTATAGAGGACAAGGTAAATAATAAACAAAAAGGGGGAGTTAAATATAATATAGAATTAATATACCGTTAAAAGTTAAATTAATTGAATTATAGGGTTAAAGTAAGATATAGTAACTATTAGAAAAACAGTATGTGGTTATTCAAATACATTGTTGCAACTTTAAGTTTTGCTTACATAGGTATCTTTACAGTTTATGGAGAAGAGCAAAAAGTCATTCCTGACCACTTTTACTTTGAAGAAGGCTCCAGAATTCAATTGTCACGTGGAACAGTTAACTACCAGTTACATCAGGAGAATGAAAATGGGCCAATTTCTGTATGTCTTCATTGTTTTATGGGAACAATTTCGGACTGTTCAAGCATTTCCAAGAATTTAGCCAAGAATGGTTATAGAGCTTTGAGATTTGATTTGTTTGGACACGGTTTGTCTCAATTTAAGAATTTTGGATATTATTCTGTGGATGATTATGTTGACCAAACAATGGAAATACTTGAGAAATTAGGTCTCTATAATGTAACTGACATTTCTGAGGAAGAACTACATTCAAGTAACTTCGTGCCAAGGTTGCATGTAATAGGTACGTCTTTAGGTGGATTTGTAGCAATGAGGATTGCTCAGAGATATCCAAAACACATCAGTAAGCTAGTTTTGGATGCTCCCCCTGGCTTATTAAAAAAGAAAGTGGCACCTTATTTGCAATATTCTGTTATTAATTATCCACTTCAGTTTCTTGCCAATATATACTCGCCAGTTTGGGGATGTTATCAATTCATGGACCCTCCTTCCGAGAATCTCTCCTCTCCAAAGCTTGACTTTAGAGCAAAACACTATTGCAAACAAATACTTTTGACATCTTTACAACTGTTTTTGGGAATTAATTTGTGGAATAATGTAGAAATTTACCGAGAATTTAGTAAAGTCGACGTACCAACTCTTTTTTTCTGGGGAGCTGAGGACAAATTATGCCCTCTTTCTTCTGCTATTGCTATTTTAAATGAATATGTACCAAAAACAAAGATTATTGTTTATGAGAACTGCAGGCATAGATGTTCTAAATACTGCAAAGAGCAATTTGTTCAAGATATTATCAAGTACTTTAATAATGAAATTGGCGAAGAACTTGTATCAATGTCTCAATATTATAATTCAGTATATGACATAATTCATTCTTCAGAAAAGAGATCACTTCCATCTATTAGGAGTATTCGTTCTAATTCATTATTAGAGCCTAATTCTGCGTCAGAAGACGCGTGTTTAAAAAGCTCATCTGGAAGTCAAGAATTCGCAGTTCAGTTAGCATCTTCAACTACTGAAGAGGGTACCGATACTGAGGCTTCTAAGAGTGAATCATACGATCTAGATTATAATATATGTAAAAATGGTACTTAGAAGGTCATCAATGGATAAAAATAAATTACGAATTTCTATCAGAATTTTAATTAGAAAACTTCTTACTTGATATTAAAGATTTTATTCCGAATTTGAACTAGAGTGAGAGAGAATTGGAGACTCCTGGGAATTTTCTATCTTAGCTTTAACTCCGTGTACTTATATTTAACATGTTAAATCAGATACAAAGATTTTCTAAAATTAACTTTTTCAACAGTAGCTGGAGTTAATTAGACAATTGTTTCAAAATCTGAACCCATTAACTGCTTGGTGGCTGGAGATACTATTTATTCTTACAAATGTTTGATTTGACGTTGATAGAGTGAAGTATTTTCTAATTAATCCTTATGTGTGCTCTAGAATATATTGATTAAACTGGAAAATAAACAAACACCAACTGGCCCCCTATTAAAAAAGATTTCTTATGTTTGCTTAGTTTACTTCTATTAATTATATTTTTTTAATAAATTCTCACAAAAATTTGGAACTTCCGCATGCATTCTGATTTCAGGCTACACCCCCAAATGACGTAATTACTAAGTATATTTTTAAAAATACAAGAAAAATAAAAGGGTAATTAAAAATCTCTTACAAAATATCAAAGCTTTGTGTAAATTATTATTAACATTTAGCTTTTTTCTTTGTTTCTTTGATCGATTTCCCTGTAGTTTTGCTTTTCTTGACCTTAATTAGCGAACCGAGGTCATTGAATGCTTTTGATTTGCCTTTTGAAAGCTTAGAAAAGTCTTCTTCTTGGTCATCATTATCGTCATTCTCATCAAATTCATCTTCTTCTCCATCATCCCGATCTTCATCTCCTCTTCTTGAAGGCTCAACGGAGTCTTCAAACTTATTTTTCTTGGACTGTATGGAAAATTTGACTGCATGAGTAGTGGAATTGATCATTCTAGTCATGGCAGACTTTGTCTTACTGTCCACTTTATCATAAGTTCTGGTTTGGTTTTTAAGCATTAATGATGACATATGCTCGATCAAATGATTTCTATTGAGACAATATTCGTCCATGAATGAAATACTCATTTCAATGGCATCTTTTGTATCCATCTTGCTATTAAGTAGAGGAGCTGTAGCTTTAAAGTAAATTAAATCAAGATATCCAGAAAGCCTTAGCCCTTTTGATGATGGGCAGTTTCCTTTTCTTCCAATAGTAATAATAGCCATAAGCTCGCTTAAAAGTCTCTTATTTTTATTAGTTGTGGAGTTCTTTCCAAGCCACTTCGGGAATTCAGGCCTAGCTAAGAATGAATTTGCAGAGCAGAGTCCTGGAGCAACTGCACAGTTCATTGCAATTTCAGAAAGTAAGCTCCATTCGTTATCAGCTCTGAGCTTGGCGTTAAATACATCAGCCTCAACAAACAAGTTTGCAGATTCAAGAATGCTCTCAACTACCTGAGGAGTCGCGGTCATCTGCTGGTTTGAGGATCCAAATCCACCTCCACCCTTTACAGATAACGCTGAGATATAATTTTCCTCAAGTAGAAGAGGCATTAAATCAAAATCTATGAAAAAAATCTCCAGCTTCTCATTGATTGAAAGGTGTGACGACTCACTAGTTGTTAAAAGCTTTTTTGTTGCTGAGAACACATCCAAAGTAACCTGAACATCTTTTAAATGACCTGATATTTCTGTTTTTATATCGGAAAAACGAACATTTAAATTTGATAAAGATAATAACTGCAATTCGTTAAGTATTTGCCTTAAGTCATTTCCAACTGACTCACAAAGCAGCTCAATTGCGTTTGGTTCAATCTTCATTCCCTCTTTATTAGCGATTTCCTGCATCCTTTTAATGATCTGAACTTTTGATGGACGATTAAATCTCAAGTCATAGCACTTTGGAGCCAAATTACGTACTTTTTCATTCATTCTATCATTGCATATGCATATTATTGGCCACCTAGTCTTCTGAATCAGCCTCCCAAGGGCGGCTGCTCCTCCTCTGTCGCTTCCTCCCAATCCATCCATCTCGTCCATTATCAATATCATATTAGTATTTAGCCCACCTTCTTCCCCAAATTGGCCATTGGATGAAAATTTCCTAGCAAAAGTTGAGAGAGAAAACCCACCAATAGCGCTCTCTGATAGATTTTCAATGATTTCTTTTGTTCTATCATCACTAGCATTCATCTCTATTGGAATATATCCACACTTTTTCGCAATTAGAGAAGCTACTGTAGACTTTCCTATACCTGGAGGGCCACTTATTAAAGCAGCTCTAGCATTAATATTTTCAACTTGAGGAAATCTGCTACCTGGAGAAAATGAAGCTTTAGGCGGAGCTTTCTTGTTACCTTCTATTACTACTGATTTCCAGTCAGAAAGCCAAGTTTGTAATTTCTTAATTACCTCGCCGTTACCCAATACTTGGTCAAGAGACTCTGGTTTGTGTCTGTCTGTCCACAATGAACTATTTTCATCAACGTTACTACTATTTATATGATAATTATTTCTCTGTACCTCACATCTGACTACTCCATGAGCTTTCCGATTAGGAGATTGGCTGTCATATTTGGCCTCCTTTTGTTTATAATTTGTATAAATCTCAATAAATTCATCTTCGCTGAGAATTTTTACACCTTTTGACTTGGCATTACGGTATTTACTACCTTCTTCAATTGACCTTCCGTCTTCCAAAGAACCACCTGCTATTAAGTATGAAGTTCTGCCACTCACAGCTGAGGTCAATTTGCCTCCCAAAATCTTTACAAAATCCTCTATTTCTTGTCGAGAATTATTATTAAAAGTACCGGTAACAACTATACTCATTCCATTAAAAGGACCAATTAATTCTTCATCATTCTGAGATTCGGAGCTTGTTTTATCTACTTGCAAATTTAGGCTCGATTTTGATGAAGATGATTTACCTCTCTTAGGTGAGCTTTGTTTTTCAGCCTTAACTGGTGCATCTTTCTTTCTTCTACTCGCAGGGCTTTTCAAAGCTTCTTCTTCCCCCACATATTCTTCCTCATCATTGCTTAGTACTTTATGTAACCTAGATCTTTTTGAAGTTTTTTTCACCTTTATTTCACAGCCTTCAGTTTCGTCATAATAATTTACCTTACTCTTCTCATTTTTGTTTATTTGAACAGTTGAATCAGCTTTTTTATTATTTTGCAACTTCTTCCTCTTACAGCTTGAAAAGTAATCATCCAACGTCAGCTCCATGTCTATTAACTCCTCAGCTAGATTTAAAAGTAAAACTGTATTTATTTTTCAGCTGAATTCCTTAAATCTTACTTTTCAATCCATTAATGGTACCCCACTTCCATGTTTGCCGGCAGTATACCTGTTTTTGATTATTTTTGAATATTTTTGGAATTATTCAAAAATTAATTTTTTCTCTCGTTAAATTTAAAACTTTGCGATTACTTACAATGAATTGATATCCATTATTCCCTCATAAATCTTTGAAGAATTTTATTGAAGGAAAAAAAAATCTCATCCTTCTCGTTAACTAGTAAAATAATCTAATCTTTTCATTAATTTTTTTTTCTCTTTTTTCTCTTCTTCTCTTACTCTTATTGAAACTAACATTAAACTGACTCCATTTCTTTGTTTAATAGTACATTAGTGATTAAATATTGAATTATTATTTCCATTCAAAAACTCCATTATTTCGTACTCAACCTTGTACCCATTTTGCATAATACTATCTAAATCTTCACTTAAAATCCTTCTTGTATTGTTCTTCTTAACAGTAGTTATATATGGAGAACGGTAATAATTAATTGGATTATATGGATAACCTAAATATCCACTTCTAAACATTGGATACTGATTTTGGGGTATTTGATGTATGACTTGTGGTATCACATCAAATTGATGATAACTAATAGGTCTAAAAACTATTTGATCTCTATGTATTAGCTCGTACTCTGCCATTCTTCTTATATTTAAAGGCTGATATATTGTGTTATTTTTGCAATCAGTCATGTTTAGGATATTTTCATGACTTAAGGCAAATTCTGGATTTAGAATGAGTGAGCTTTCTGTTTGAATAGTATCATTCAAGACTCCGTTACCAAGTCCTAACAATCCTTTACTCCTAACGATCTCACCAAATCCTTTATTGTAGTTTCTGTCACCATTTGAATCGCTATCCTCTTCTTGTTTGATTAACATTGTTAAATTGTAATTGTACAAATCTCCACTATTTTGATTTTCTTTCAAGTATTTAATTCCCACATTAGATTTATTATTTGCTATATTTTGAGTAACTAAATTTTCTATTCCATTACCTTCTATTGACTTAAAAATCATTAAAACCAAAATGGTCTTAATTCTCCAGCTTGATTTTTGAAACAATATTTGCTTTAAAAATTCACTGACTTTAATTTTAAAACGCATCATCAAAACTTTTTCCACAATATTTAGAAATAATTTTTAATTAATATTTATATATAAGAATTTATCTTTTAAATTATTAAAAAAAAAATTAGAATTTTACTATGGTACTTTCTTTCCCCATTTTTTTAAATTTTCCAAACGAAATTTTATATCAATATTTATTTGATGCAACTTATCTCCATAATCATATCGGCACATGTTTGTATTGCAAATATTGCATGCATGCAATTCCATTTACAAAATGACGACTTTTGCCGCCACTTCTCGAATTAATGTATGTGGAAAATTGTTATATTTAAAATGTTAATAAGAGTAATTAACTGTAATACGAGAACAGAGTACCTAGAGCTGAAGTTTTTTATAACATTCAATACGAGTATAAGAATTTCTAGTTGTAATTTTTTTTAAACAGTATGAAAATGATATAGAACAATTCTTGACAATAAATAGAAAGGATTCAGCGATAGTTTCTACTTAATTTATGATTCTTCTTTTATATTAAATATTATTTATTTCTCTTTTAAAAAGAAAGAGAAGAAAATAAAAATTTAAAGAAGGTCAATGTAATTATTTACAGGTGTGCTTGTTTAGCTAATGTTAATAAACAAAATTTAAAAAAAAAAATAATAGCTCTTTAGACACTGTTCCTATTATCTGTGGAATATTTAAATAATCATACCGGATTATTTATCAAATAAATAATGAAAAAATCAAGTAATACATTTTTCACGTCGTGGTGTGAGGATTTTTTTAAAAAGGGCAAGTATTTGTGTATTTATATTAGTTTCTTAGCCCTTCAAAACTCCATAAATCTTAAAAGCGAAAGTGAACATAATAAATAGTGGTAATTCCATAGAAATTATTTTAATATTTTTCTTCATTTTCAACAGTATTCAAGAATTTGACAACAAATCATTTATGGCGGTAGTTTGTCATTTTTCAGCCTAAACAATAAAAATTAATAAATGTTTTGGCGGTAAACTTGATTCACATTAATCCTTATACATTTAAATACTATATATTGATAATATTTAATAAAAACAAGAGGAAACGAAAAAAAATAAGTAAAGGCCGTCATATTTTACGAAATATATTTATTTATTTGAAATTCCTTTGTTGATTGACTTACTTTCTCATTTATGTTAAGGGAGTGAAGATTAGAATATCCCTAATTTTATTTGGAATGAATACTAATATTAAATACATCCTAATTAGATAGTACTCATTTTGAACGTGAACGCCTGTATCTAAGACGACATGCTGCAATTACCACTTGTTCGTTAATTCACCCTGGCAATACTAGCTTGAGTATGAAAAGTAATAATTTAATATAATGCTAGTCGGAATTTTTCACTTCTGGCTGACTGAATAAGTACTCAAACAGGTGAATAATTTTTTCCCCACCACAATATATAACAATATTAAGTGGGTAAGCTTGAAGTTCCATTAATCTTAGAGATAGGACTACAATAGAACATAGGTTGTTTTAGTTCACATAAAGATGCCGAAATTGAGGAAGTTTAACCACCTAGGATGTACGTTGTATTAAGGTGGCCTTAATCGGTTATATTTGTTATTCTTATTCGTTTAGATGATTCTGGCGCACGCAAAGTTAATATGTCAGTCTCGAAAAAAAAAAAGCATATAAATATTCCAATTAATTAGGAAAAAGAAAAGAAAGTTGAAACTGATTTAATTTTTGGAGTCATTTTCTAAAATGGGTAGTAATTTGGATAATGACTTAAAAAAGAAATTGCAGGTTTTTCTAGCCTCTCCCCTTTGTCAAGAATCTTATAGTGAACTCTCTAATGTAATATCGGTAGTTGGTTTGCTTGAATTGTTACTTAATTCAAATAGTATGGATGATATTACACTGGTTACTGAGGTTTTAAAGCGTTTGACTATATTAGGAGTACTGGACGACGCTATTTTTGATATTTCCAATGCTAAAGAAATGCTAGAGAAAGGATCAAGATCACAAATTGAGTGTATTAGATTATTAGTAGCTTTTATTTTGAACTCGCTTTCTATGAATGAGGTAAAATGTAAAAAAGCTTGTGAGAAAGGTTTTTATTCAGTATTGGGATTATTATTAAGAGATATAAATATATCAATAGGTGAGTCTGCATCGAAAACAATAAAGTTTATTTCAAAAAGCAACCCAGAGTATGTATATGATCAAGATTTAATAAATAAGTTATTGGAAAATTTTAAATCATTGAAAGATGAAACGAGGTTAAGAATTATTGACACTTATATATCAATAGGTTCAGCTTCTGAGGAACTATTTAATAAATGCCAAGAAAAAGGTGAATTCTACTCACTAGCTTTAAAAGAGTATTTTACTGAAGATATATTACTAAAGCTAGTGTCAATGAAATTATTAGAAGATTTGGGTGAATATAGTTGGGGAGTGAAGTTTATAATAAACAATTCAACTCCAGAACTATTAATTGATGATCTTAATAATCCAATGTTTGATGATGAAATAAAAATGTCAATAATGTATTTATTGTCGAAGATGGCAAATAGTAATCCAGAATTGTCACAAAAAATACTTACAATGTCAGGGAATTCATTAGTTAAAACTTTCAAGGAGTTCATGGGGTCTTATAATAGCATAAGTTGTAGTGAAGATCATTTAAAATCTGTCTGTGCAATAAATTGTTGGGGACTATTTGCTTCTAGTTTAATAAGTTTTCAAAATCTAATGAATGTTTGGGAAGAATCTTTTCAGATAATGCTCAAGCTCGTTTCGAATTCAAAATCAGAGATTTCTCTTTCTAGCTTGAACTCTTGGGTAACTTTCTTTGAAAGCAAAGATATAAAAGAAAAACTTAATCAAGTAAATACGAGCTTTGGATTGAAACAAAGCATTGAAACTCATCTTTTGCCTTTAGTTATTTCTGATATAATTTCAAAGCCTTTCCCTGAAAATAGAACGCTAATTTACAGAATTCTAACGTTAATGATACCTCATTTTTCAAACATAACATCAAGCTTGATTTCAAATAATAAAATTAGGGATCTTTTATTGAATCCAAATAGTGATTCAAACAAGGATATTTTGTATATAAAATATGACCTTGTTAAGCAGATGGTAAAATACGATCAAAACGCTATTAATAGTATTCCTGATCCTAATTTTAGCTCATCTCTACAGGAATACGTTAAAATTGGACCATTTTACAAATCTCACTCTTCTGAAATGCAAATTCAGGACCTAACAATGTAGATAATACTTATTGCATATTTATATTTAATTTTTTTTAATTTTAATGTATTAAAATTATTATTTCCTATTCATCTTTTTTATATTTTTAATTATAATTTTAATCTTGCATGTGGACAGTATTTTAGTTAGTAAACTCCGGTATATGCAATAATGAGAGTTACGTGTAATACCGGCAAGTCAATAAAAAAGCAGATGATATTAGCGGAAAAAAAATACATAATAATTTTCCATGTGTGAGGAAATATTTGAAAATTAATTTAAAAAAATAATAATAATAAAGAATAAAACTAACAATAAAGCTCGAGAGGATTAAATAAATATTTTAATTTTCAGACAACAAGTAAATCACTTTCTTTAATAAAAGAAAAGATTATTTCAAATATTCAGAATTTAACGAATGAATTCATAAAGTAATAAATACTAAATAATAAGAATAAAACAAGTATTTCAAACGTTGTTATTAATCAGAATAAAACTCACACATTTATATTGTTATAATTGAATTTATGTGTATATACATATATATAAATACATTAAATAAAAATGGTGAACAAAATTAAGAGTTTGAGCAAAGAAAAAGATAGTCAAGAATGGGATTTTCAAAGTAAGTATTCAGGAATTTCAATAAGACAAGTATTTTTATCTTATAATAAAGCCGTGGATGACAAATTAAGAATAATTGTTCAAACAAACGAGACATCATCAATAGAGATATTACAATTTTCTGATGAAAAGAAGTTATATAGTAGAACATGGTGCCCACAAGAAAATAAAATAGAGGAAGAGTTTGATTTTATGCAGATATCATCTTGTTTGTATTCAAAAGATTATGTATGCATAGGATTTTCAAATGGAAGTGTGAGGTTATATAACTTTCCAAAAGCCAAAATATTAAAGAAAAAAGAATCAATCATAGAAGATACTGAAGAACAGATTTACGACCATTATTATAATACAATGTTCGGTGATTCACAGGAAATGGAAGAAGATAGTGAAAGCAGTGGATTTTGGTTAGACGATCCATCATTAAATAATTTACCCTCAAGACTATTGATGAAACATATGGGATATCCAATATGTATTAAAGAAAGGAATGGGATGATTTATGTTTTATATGACGATGGAGCCTTGATGAGTACTAGTGTTGAATCAAGTGTTGGATACAATGTAATAAGATATGATGAGTCTTTTCAGGATGGTATAAACTTTTCATTGAATCAAAAAGGAGATAGAATTGCAGTTTCTACAAGTAACAGAAGATTAATAGTATCAAGTTTGGAAGTGAGAGAGTTAGATAAAAAGAGCGATGATGGGATAAGAAGCTGTAAACGTTTATTTGAGTCTCAAGTATTTAAAAAGTCTCTGCTTCAAAAGACTAAAAAGCCTAAAGATCCATATAATTGTCTTGTTTTGGAATGGAGCAATTGTGGTGAATATATTTATTTACCAGGAGAGTCAGAAATTAGAGTAATATCGGTAAATGAAGATCAAAGAGAAATCAAGTACTTTAGTTCAGAGACTGGGACGAAGAACTTTGGATTAGATATATGCATAGTAAAGGAAATAGAATATAATGAAGATAAGAGGATATTAGTATCTTTATCTCTTCAAGGAGAAGTGAAAATATATATACTTGGATTGGGAGTGAGTGAAATTAAGGAACTCAAAACATTGATGTTGAATATTAAAAGTATGAAAGAATCATTTCCAATATCTTTGGATTTATTATTAATTAAGAGTAGAGAATTGATTAATGAAGAGGATGAAGAAAAAAAAGAACAAAACTTTTTATATATTTCAACGGTATTAAGTTCTGGAGAATTGATATTAAATAAACTTCAATTAGATTTAGGAGTTTACAATAAAGTAAATTTGGTTGAGAATAAACCAATTAGCCAAAATGATGAGTTTCTTGTTGAAAAATTAAGCAAATATAAAAGATTTGATGAAAAAAATGATGAGAAGAACTCTGGTTATAGTTTACTTTGGGATGATGTAGAGGTAGATGAAGAAGAATATGGGAGTAAGAGGATTGATTCCAATAGGAGTGGAAAGGTAAGGAAAGGAAAATCAGAAGTTGATTATCCTGAAGGTAGAAACATTCAACGTAGATCTGGGCTTAGGAAACTTGCAGATGAGGAGGAGATGAGTGATAATGATATATTTAAAGATGTGGATGAGTTAAAATATCCTTTGGACGTTAGAGATAAAGATAATGTTTCAAGTGGAGATCGAAAACAAAAGGGAATAGATTGCTTGAGTGGGGAGATTGAAGGCGATGATTTAGATTTTGAAGAAGATGATGATGATGAGTATGAATATGAGAGCTGGGATAAGAGGGAATTTGGAAGACACATTGAACATTTAAAGAATAGAATAGAGAAATTAAAATCGATAATAAATAATGGTAATGAGAGCCAGCCTCCGGTACATCCTGGATATACAGGTGATAATGAAACTTTGGATTCACTGAATGAAGAGAATAGAGAATTTTTGTATTGTTGGAATCAGTCAGGATACGTGTCTTATTCTATAGATGAGGAGGGAAGACCTTCAATAGATATGGAATGTTACAATTCAATGGATGGACCAAAGAAATTACGAGTATATGATACAAAAGGATATAATATGGCATGTATAGGTATGGATGGATATTTATTAGGTAGAAAGTCTAAAGTATTGGAAAATGGGACAGTTGTTTTGTCAATCATTGATTACAATATTTGGAGAACATGGGGAAGGAGCGATAAGTCAGGTTGGTCAAAGACCTTACTAAATGGGGAGGATTTGGTAAGTATGACGTGTAACCGTGATTTTGTAGCAGCAATTACATCATTAAGGTATTTAAGAATATGGAGAAACAGTGGTATAAGTGTTTCAGTGACGAAGTTGGTTGGATCTCCAATTTGTTGTGTATCAAATGATAGTTATTTGTTAGTAGTAACACAAAGAGAGCCATTTTATACCCCGAGAAGTAAGTTAAGATTGGGAGGAAATATACAGGAAGGGATAGTATCTGGGAGATGTAATACATACGAGATATTATTTTTGGATGTTACTCAAGAAACATTAATATATAGTGATATAATGTCAATATCTCCAGAAACCATTATAAAGTGGTGTGGAATATCAAATAAAGGAGTACCAATAATACAGGATACTTCTGGCCAAACATATATGCTATCAAGACAGTGGAAGAATCAAAAGGAGAATTGGATTCCAATAACAAATTTTGGTTCATTAGAGTCAAGTACAAGCTGTAAATATTTTATTTTGGGAGTAAATGAGGATCATTTTAATGTATTAAAATTACCGGATGGATTGGATAATCCAATTCCAATAATGGCAAAGAATAATTCAAATCAGAATTACTCAACAATAAAGATACCTTTTAACATACCAATTTTAGGATTACCTTCAATAAGGCAGTGGATGAATATAATAGAAAATGATCCGACTTTGAATGAATGTATTACTAATAATAATATATCTTGGGAAATTATCGATGAATTAAGAATGAAATTAGATTTGATGCAAGGTAATATTTCAATGGTAGATGAATTTTCGTGTCACAAAGACTCAAACCAGTATAGGCAATATAAGCTACAACGTGAGAAGTTATTGATGAGGTTGTATATGAAATTGGTGATAAAACAATTAGTAGAGCCAGCATTTGATGTAATTAGAATGTTTAACTTTCCAAAAAGTTTTCAGATAGCTTTAGAGCAAGCAGAGAAGAGTGGGGAGCGTATTTTGGCGAATAAGATTAGTCAAGAGATTCGGATGAGGTCAAAATATGAGCAAGAGAAATCAAATCGAAATTTAAAGGTGGATAATACAAAAGGATTTGGTAATTCAATTAAGGAGGATGATACTCTGAAGCATACTATCAAAAATAAGTCAGATATGGAGAATATTCATTTTAATGATGAAAGAAGTCGAACTTCAGTTAGTAATAATATAGGTGATTCTCCATCTACTTCCACTCCTTGTTCCGTTACTGGTGCAACTTTACCATCATCACAATCACAACCGCTTAAAATAAATAACCTGTTTAATACGAGAACTAAATCTGGAAATGATAGATCATCATTGAAGAATTTGTCTGGAGAAACAGATTATGGGGCTCAGCATAACGAGATTAGTCAAACAATTCAATACTGTTCAGAAATTATCAAAAAGAGGAAAGTTTGATTGAAAGCACTAAGATAAATTATTCATTTAATTTCACTACAACATTATGATAAGAAAGGGAAAAGAGAGAAAAAAGAATATAAACACCTTAGTGTAATATTTTTAAAAAGCTTTATTATTATTGATATATTAGCATTAATAGACAATTTATTTAAAGTGATTGAACCAAGTATTAGATTACTGGTAGTAATAATATCATCTATTTGTTGACTAAAATTAAGTTATTTTATTGTATTATTCCATTATTTTTTTTTTAAAAAAATACATGCGCCCGCCTCTTCATATATATTTAATTTTAAGAATTATGCCCGCCAATTTGTCAAAATTTATTATAATCAATTTTCACAGCCTTTTCTTAAATTTTTAAAAAGATATCGGCAAGTGCCCGCCAAAAAGAGACGCCCATAAATAATAATAGAAGGAGCGGCCAGAGCTGTCTCAATAAATAATAGTAAAGTAAAAATGCAAATAAATAATAAATAAAACTAATATAAATAATAATTCAAGAAGGAATTAAAATTTGACAAAATTGAAATTTCAAATTTTGTTAAGCCTGAAAAGAAGGAAAAAAAAAGCAAAGATTAAATATTTAATAAACAAATAAAGATCAAGATTTAATTTGTTTATTTAACAGGAAATCTTTTTGAGTATATTTATATTAATTATTATCAATAAGAAAATGTCTGCAAAGAAAGGTAGGTTGATTTAATATTTATTATATATGTTGGTTGAATGGTTGGTTCTTTTCATCTACAAATCATCCACATTTTGTTCTTGACTCATCTACCCATAGATACAAAGAGTCTGTTTTTTACTTCTATAAACCCTTTATTTTATCTACATTGCCCTAGTGATATTAATTAAATGAACGAAATATACAAATGGAAGATAATAATGGAATATGATCAAGAAGCTGGTAAAATACATTTATTTATTTTTTTCTTAAGTACATTTTGTGTTATTTGATTTATAGTTGAAAAGAATTATTAACCATTTGCAAGTCGTTTAATTTTAACAATATTTATTGACATTTTTAGGTAACACAAAAGCATCATCTACATCCGCATCTAAGGCAAATGCCAAGAAGACAGCTCAAGCAGTAAAGAACTCTAAAAGGTCTTCAACAACAAAGATTAGAACAAGAGTTCAATTTTACAGACCAAAGACTTTGAAATTACAAAGAAATCCAAAGTACGAGAGAAAGTCCATCAAAACACAAAAGAATTTGGACTGCTATGATATTATTAAGAGACCAATCACTACAGAATCTGCAATGAAGATGGTCGAAACTTTGAATACTATTGTATTTTTAGTTAACGAGAAAGCTAATAAGACTCAGATTAAGTATGCTGTTAGCAAACTTTATGATGTCAAGGTTGCTAACGTTAATACTGTTAATACATTTGGGGATGGAAAGAAGGCATTTGTAAAGCTTTCCCCTGATGTGGAGGCTGTTGATGTAGCAAGCAGAATTGGAATCATTTAAAACAGGAAAAAGCAAAAGAAAGAAAAATTCATAGAGGGGATAATATATTTCTTTTTTCTCTTATCTTATTCGGGGTTCTTTTTAAGTGTATTTATGGTAGTAATAGTAGTGCTATCACATTGTCAAGAATAATCGTTTAGATTTTTGATAATATTGCAAAAGAGAAGGGGAAGGAAAAATAGCTCTACAAATTACACACAAATATGCAATATTTGAATCTCTCCATTTGTTATTCAATAAGATAAGATCATCTTTTTTCTTCTTATTGAATATTTAAAAGTAATAATATATATCATTAATTGCGGTAAATTAAAATTATAATATATACAATGATATACAACGCATTTCGTATATTAGAGAACAATATATAATATAGAAAATTTACCACAATTAATGGTAAGGACAAGTGGATGGCTATTACTTTTATTTATTATAGTTGACGATAGTTGAAAGTATTTAAGTTTACTTAATATTAAGTTCCTATTTTTATTAAAATCTATTTCGCGCAAGTAGAGACAGAAATGCCGTGTTATTATTCTTTGAGCAAATATGATAATTTTTCATTTCTATTAATAATAATAATAGTGAAATTGAATGGTAAATTTCCATTTCGTTAAGTATTTCACACTTTGGATGTTTCCCTTTTTCAAAATTTTGATTTAAAGTAGAAATAAGTGTAAAATTTATATGTAATATATATTACATATATTTTGCATGCAGAAAAAAAAATTGAAAAAGAGCACGCTCATACACACATTTGTGAAATAACCATTATTATTTGACTCATTCTTGGGATTGAACATAATTTTTTTAAAAGATTCTTTTTCATTTTATTTGATTTAAACCAATACTTGGTGAATAAATTATTTCTTAAATATTTTTGTTTTCTTTTTAAAAAAAAAAGGCTACCTGATTAATTTAAACGAATCGAGTAATTCTTTTTTTTTCCTTGCTTCTCTTTTTTTTCCTCCCTTTGCTTTCGAATATATTTACAATTAAATATAGTTTGTAAATATCATCATTTTATTGTCTTAAGTTTTGCATGCAGTGCTTAAACAAAGCTTCCAATGCAGCTACAACTTTCTCCATGTTTTTGATATTTTTGTGGTTAACTACAGAAGATTTACATACAAAACAATTATTGCATGTTCCATAACCACCACTCACTGATTGATTTGTATTTGAACATTTTGCAGATCCTTTTAAAAATCTATCTAATGTTTTTAAATTGGATAAATCAGCCTTTGAAACATTGAGTAACTGCTTTAAAAGATCTAAAGCGGCACTTGTACAGCCATCTCTAACTAAACTTGAATGTTTTTCAATAGTTCTTGTTGATATATTTGATGTATCTAAATTCCCTTTATCTAATGCTCCATTTGAATCAAACTTCAATTGAACTACTTGGCTGCCGATGGGTAAAGTAGGTATTTGTGGTTGTGGATACGCTGGTGGTTGTGACTTTTGTGACTGTGGTTGCTGTGGGTGCGGATATGCAGGTGGTTGTGGATATGCAGGTGGTTGTGGCTTTTGTGACTGTGGCTGCTGTGGGTGCGAATATGCGGGTGGTTGTGGATATGCAGGTGGTTGTGGATGTTGTGACTGTGGTTGTTGTGACTGTGGTTGTTGTGGCTGCGGATATGCAGATGGCTTTGGATGTGAAGGTTTAGTTGAGCGTTTGACTTTTGGTGCAGTAGGTACCTTTGGCCTAACAACAGGATCCGATATTTTGTCGTGTGCTTTTAATGCTGATGAACCAAATGAAGATAATATACTGCCGATGGAAATTGGTTTTTTTGCTGGTCTTCCTGAAGGCTTAGTAGATTCTCCCTTAGATGGGGTACCTGATGATGAAGCTTGACCGTTCATCGCAATGGCTTGTTTCAAAGCTTTCAAAAGAGATTCTTTATTGTCATTTCCTTGCATCTGTATAAAATCATCCAAACTCAAAGGTGTATTTAAAGGATCAGTTGTGGCTACATACTCTAAATACGCCTGCATAATATCATCATCATTGAGTAAGTATTCATATTCAGAATATAGAAAACCTCCTCCTCCTGCTCCACCTATTGCTCCTCCTTCAGCTCCACCTACCGCTCCTCCTTCCGCCCCACCTGTTGCACCTTCTTCCGCCCCACCTACTGCTCCTTCTTCAGCTCCTGTTGCTTCGCCCAATATACTTAATAAAATAGTTTTGTTATAGCCTGAAGCTTCAAGCAATTCTTCCAAAGGTAGAGCATTTTTAACAATAGAAATGTATAAAGCATATGCTCCCATGATTTCTTCATCTGACATCAAAGCGTCAAGTAAATATGGTCCGCCAGGTTCTCCTCCACCGATTCCTCCACCGCCTCCTCCTCCGCCGAAAGCACCACCACCTGCTCCTCCACTACCTGTTCCTCCACTACCTGTTCCTCCACCACCTGCTCCTCCACCACTTGCTCCTCCACCACTTGCTCCTCCACCACTTGCTCCTCCACTACCTGCTCCTCCACTACCTGCTCCTCCTCCTTTACCTGGTCCCCCTGGCTTTCCTCCGCCACCTCCCTTGCCAAAGTCTTCTCCACCAGTTGTGTAATTTGATGAACTTTGGATAAATTCTTGGATTAAATTCAGTAAATTATTTTTATCATAGTCCGATACTTCAATCAAAACTTTCAAATCTGAAGGATTTTTAGCAATAGAAGAATATAAATGATAAGCTTCCAAAATTTCTTCATCAGCCATAAGAATTGCAACTAAATCTTCTTCAGCCCCACCCATTCCTCCTCCTCCTGCTGATCCTCCTCCCAATCCTCCCCCTGCTCCTCCTCCACCAGATGTGTCACTTGGTGAATTTTGGATAGATTCATAAATTAAACCCAGTAAATTACTTTTATCGTAATCTGAAATTTCAATCAGATCTTTCAAATCTGAAGGATTTTTAGCAATAGAAGAATATAATTGATAAGCTTCCAAAACTTCCTCATCTGTCATAAGAATTGCAACTAAACTAAGAGCTTCTTCTGATTGATTATCTTGTTTATTTGATCCCGAAGATGGAATACTTGGATTAAATTCACTTTCTAAGCTTTGGAGAATGCTTTTCAAATATTCAGATAAACTAAGACCGTCTGCAAAAGCTAGATTCTTAATTTCACTCAAAGTTAAAGGCGCTTCACCTTTAGCTAAACTTAAATACATTCCATACAAATTTTGTACTTCTTCATCAACCTCATCGTCATCTTCTCCTGCTCCTCCACCTCCTGCCGTAGGTTCATCCTGTTGATAATTTTCATCAAAACTATTTTTAAATAATTTTTTCATTCTAAAATTAAACTTATCAATATTAACTTTAGTTACTTTCATACTTAATTGAAGATTTTTTAAAGCATCTATAACTTTATTATATAAACTATTATTAGCATATTGTAATTTAACAAGTTCTTTACATATTTCATATAATATTTTATTTCTTCGAACTGCTGCTTTATATACCAATGTCTGTATTCTTAAAATTTTAAGTTCTTTAGTTTTATTTGAAGTCCTCTTTTTTAAACTTTCTTTTAAATTTGTTAATTCGCCCCATTGTTCTCTTAAAAAATATTCCATTTGTTTTAAATCCAAACCAGTACAAATAAATGGAAAATTACGTGGATCAACAAATAATGGATGTATTAACTTTTTAATTGATAATTCTTCTCCTAAAAGATCCGAAATATGCTTCCAAGGCAGTTTATATTTATTAGTTTCTCTACATTTTTCCAAAAGAGCATTTAATCTTTTTAAAATATCTAAAAATATATTCGAAAGTAAATTCTTTTTTAATAAACTTTCTTTGTAACAAATGCCTTTGCTATCTGCTCCACATGCATTTGAACTCAACCTATTCAATAATGCCATAACAGTTGAAATCCTTCGATTAATTATTAATATTAACGTTGAGTCGCATCCTTGTGAATATCTGATCGCATATTCTGCATGCTTTGGCAATAATAATGAACTTAATTCTTCAGACAAGGATTGAATATTTCTATTCAAATCGCATCTCAAAAGAGGTTGCAAATTCAAATTATTCAAAATTTCAGCTTCTGCAACAGTTCCTTGAATTTCTACAACTATTGGATATTTGTTCACATCATCCTCACCTGCTCCTGGTCCTCCACCTGCTCCTGGTCCTCCACCTGCTCCTGGTCCTCCACCTGGTCCTCCACCTGGTCCTCCACCTGGTCCTCCACCTGCTCCTGGTCCTCCACCTGCTCCTGGTCCTCCACCTGGTCCTCCACCTGGTCCTCCACCTGCTCCTGGTCCTCCACCTGCTCCTCCTGATCCACTCGGTTTTCCTGGTGCTACTGGTCCAGGCCCAATTGGCAATGCTGGCCCACTTATTGCTCCGCCAGACCCACCAGATCCATCTTGTGGTTTCTTGGAAATAAAATCTCCCGTTGGCGTAAATACACTAGAAAAGTTTTCAGAATTTAATAGCAAGTCAAAGCCAAATAATTGATACTCTGATAATAAGCCATTATCCAATGGGAATGGAGGGAAAATCAATTCCATCAATTTTGGGTATGTACTCCAATTCAAAGTCGAAAACCTTGGCTCTTCCCTATTCCTTAACGACTCATGTAAAGCCAAAATTCCAAATCTAAAGCAATATTTAATCAATCCATGATAAACATCAATTAAAGATGATAAGAAATTATACTCATTATTATTTGCCGAATCCTTGTAATTTTTTATTTCTTCTCTCCTCTGTGATACAAGAGTCAAAATTGATTGAATATTATTTAAATAATCCCCAGTACATAACTTTGGCTCTATCTTTTCTTGAATTAAATAATTTTTATATTTACTCGCTTCTTGTGAGTTATTATTTAAACGATTCAAAAATTCTTCGTTAAGATTCAAACTAGATCTTTCCTTAGTCATGATTCTTAAAATACCTTTATTAAGAAACTCTTCAGATAAAGGATTATATGCCGATACTTGTCCTAATCCATTATAATACTCAATTCTTCTCACACAAGCAAAAATACCTGATGCGAAGTAATCAAGAGCTAAACTATATCCAAGTAATTGATAATAATCTTTATAATAATTACAATAACTACATCCTTTAATAAAACCACCATGAGTATGTTTTAATTGATAAGTTTTTGAAGTTGAATATAATCCCAAAAATATATTAAGTAAATTCTCAAATGTAAATAATGTTTCTTTATATTTCTGTCTCAATTTTAGGTAATTCTTTTCTAAACAAATGAATAAATGTCCAAATAAATCAAAACCAGATGTTAAATCATAAAAAATCTTCTTTGTTTCTTCATTTCCTAATGCTAAACCTTGTATAACAAATTTTGAAAAGTATTGGGAAGATGGAAGTTGACTTTTTTGTCCTATATATATTTCATTATTCGACGACTTATTATCCTCGCATCTTTTAATAATATCCTCAAATACTAAAATTAAAGCTTCAATTACAGTTAATGATCGATATTGTTTTCTTTTTGTAATCACCATATCACTTTCCAAAAGTTTAGGCAAATTAATCTCCGAAAAAGTATCACTAAGTTTACGTTTTCTTATTTTATCTCTTATTGAAATCAAAGAAGCCAAATTAACTTTTAAAATTGTAATATTTCTACTAGTACAATCTTTTAAACCATTCAAATTTATTGAATATTTGTTCAATAATGTATTAAGTAATTTTGTTTCAAGCCTATCCATAATATTTAATAATAAAATAATTTCATCAGAAAGTAAATTCCCTGTCAATAAGTATTCTTTCTGTAAAGCTTTATTATATTCATTACTACTTATTCCCAAACTCTTCCATTTTGCTAATTTTTTATTTTCTAAATTATTCTTATTATTATCTTCTCTTATTAAATCAGGTACTTTTTCTCCAATACAAAAATCTATAACAGAAGTCAAAATATTTGAAATTATTTTTTCTACTTGAATATTCTTTTCCACATTCTTTCTATTACATTGTACACAATTTTCAACATTAACATTACTATTATTTACGTTGATACCAAAAAGACTATTTCTGTTAGCAATAGTCTCATCAATACTCTTTTTTCCAGTACTATTATGATTATGACTAGTATGATTTAATATACTTTTATAGTAATTTGCCAACTCAATACTTTTATTTTTCTCCTTAATAATTGTAATTAAAGTCTCAAAAGTACAATCAAGTGCTGAATAAATATATTTATCACTCAAAACTAATTGAATCTCACTTAATGCTTTATGATTCTTTATTAACTCATTATTATTAGCTTCAACATTCTTTTTTAATTCCCCAAACATATTAAATGTACTCAAATTTCTTATTCTTTTTATACCATCATTATTTTTCTTGTATATACCACCATAAGTCCAACAGAATGAAATCATACTTAGAATGAGATTGATTAAAAAATTCATTGATTTTAGATTAACTTGAGTATTTAATGAATTAGCTAAATCTGTATTTATTTTCACGAAACTTTTAATACTTTTTAATCTAGTAATAAAACTAAACAACTTAACCATTTTTTCTGGATTGCAATCTCTTGAATCATAAATCATAGAAAAACCTCCTATACTTTGTACTAATTGATAAGCTTTGAACAATACATCTTCTTTTTTATTTTCTATATTATTTGCTACTACAAGATTGTCAATCATTTCTTGTAATGGGAATTGGTAAATACAATTTGCTTCAAATACTTGTAATTTGGCAATAAAATCCAAATCACCTTTTTTTGTATGATTCTTTTTAAATTCATCACATTCCATAAGTAATTCATCCATAAGCTTGACAAGAATATTATATGCTGTAATCTTTTCAGTAACAAATAATTTTTCAGATTCTTTAATGCAATGATTTCTAGAACATTCAACATTCTGATGTGAACTTTTATCACAATTTAATTCACCCATTAATTTATTTAGTTGTTTAATTTCTTGATTGTATTCCAATTTTAATGATTTCCACTTTTGAATATTTGAATCATCAAGACAATCTCTGAACTCTGTAAAATTTTTCAATTTATAAATATGATAATTAAGAAATCTCGCTCCAAAAGTTGAGTTAAGTGTTAAATTTTTACACTTTTTCAAAAAAGTAAACAAATCAATCATAGGAATATATAGCTGACTTGACTCGCATTCATCCATTTTAGCAGAAAATAGATCCCAATTATGTTTGAAATTTGGAGCAACATTATGAAGACTTCTACAATCAACAAGTATTTGTTTCAAGTATTTCTTTAATAATTCCAAAGATGAAGAGATTATTTGATCATCTTTCTGCTCTTGATCTTTTTCAAGAATAGAATGAGTTGTAATAAAAGTATTAATATTAGTGTGAAAAGGATTTTTTTCTTTATTTTGATGATCTACCATCATCTTTTGAACTTGAGTAAATAAGTAGTATAGTTTATTTACAAATTCCTGGCTGCAACTTAAAAGACGCAAATCATCTAATCCATTTAGCTTTAGAAACTCTTTCAAAAACTCAAATACAGTAGTTGATTGGCTTGCTTCATTCATCATTTCGTCCATTATAGACATTAAATTTTTAGTTTCCTGAGAACCCAGTTGGTTGAGTATTGTTAGAGAGTTTGCTAAAGTAGTTAAACCCGAGCCTTGAGGATAACTAGGATGCAGTTTATTTTGTTCATCTTCACTTTCTCCGGAACTTTTTTTCGAAGGTTTTTCCGGAATCAATCGAATCTTTGCTGGGAATTTTGGAAATCCTGGTTTGATTTTTACTCCATTCTTGATAATAGGAAGGCCTAAAATTAAATCCTTGTAACTTTTTGGTGGAACTGGTGGTCTCTTATCTTTTACTGGTTGCTGTGGCTGCGGTTGTGGCTGAGGTTGTAGAGGCTGTTGGGGGTATGGCTGCTGTGGATATGATGGTTGTTGTGGCTGTGGGGGATGTTGTGGCTGTGGTTGTGGCTGCTGAGGATATGGTTGAAGTTCATATTCACTTGTTGTTGGTCCTGCTACTGGTCCTGGTCCCGCTCCTGACGCGGGTTGAGGAGATTGTGAAGATTCTTCAGAATCAAAGAATGAAGAATCACCCATTGAAGATACATCAGTTAAAGGAGGAACAAAACCTCCAGAAAGACCTGAGAAATTGTAATTCTGTGTTGGAGCAAATTTGGGAGCCTTAAAATTAACTGGTAGAAAAACACCACCACTAGAGTTTTTAGAATCTCCCAATTCACTCATAATTTTATACAATTCAAGCAAAATTTTTAAAAACTCAGCAGAAAACAAATACTTTTGAACCTTAAACATAGTGTTATTACTCAAGAAACTTTCTTGTTGAAAACCCATACCAACTAAACTCTTCTTCTTATAATTACTCTTTTCTATAGTTAACCCAGAAACTGTTGTTGTGTTCAAAATATTATTTAATAACTTCTCAAGAAATTTAGCCATTTTATCAACATTTGGAGTCAAATCAATTAAATCAATGTGATAAAATGAAGAAATTAATCCCATTGTTAATTGATGTATAGACAAATCCTTCAATTCTGATCTGTTTGTAATTCCTGTCGTTCCATTCAATAATTTTGTTGCTGAATCCAATATCGAATCACGTTTCAATTTAGATTTACAATCATTTATTGCTTTAAGAAGTTTCTTTAATAAATCAGGAATAAAACTTGACAAAACTGTATAATTATTTGATGATGATTTTTGATTGAATCTTTTTCCATTCTCCAATATCAATTCTAATTGTAAATATCTATAATATAATAATGACAATAATGACTGATGACATTTTTGACTACTTTCCACCAACTTGGTATCATTATCAACTAACTGAGTTAGTAAATTCTTATCAGTTGATTTAACCTTTATTTTAAGTTTTGTTGGTGTTTTAATCTCTTTGGTCTTTATCATATGTACTGTTAAAAGACTTGTTAAAACACTTAATTGAAACTCTAATTGAGAACATTTTAACTTGTACTGATTTCTTAAATCATTCTTTGAAACTTGTTTCATTTTATTTAATATATATTTATAAGTTTTTAAAAGATCCAAAATCCTTTCTAGTATTACTAAAATCATATTTGTATTAATATTCTTTGCTAAATTTATCTGATTTGGTCCTGAAAACCATAAAAAGAATTCATTAAATGAACTTGAATCCACAGCTTTAAAGTAGTAATCTTCTGGAAATCTGGATACAATTGGTAACAAACTCTCATCAAAATCAAGATTCAAATCTTCACCATTTACAGTAAACCTTAATTCAACACACTTCTTAAATACAAATTGAAGTACTGGACGAATTTGATTATATATAGCTCTAAACCTATTATATGTATCCTTATCTGTAGACAATTCTGTTGAAGAAACTTGTAATTTACCATTAAAATTCTCAAAAAATTTCTTTAATGATATATTATTAAACTGTTTGGAGGTATCTAATTCTTTTTTAAGCATATCAAAACTTGTTGATTCACATATTGAAGGTAAAGCCGTTGCTACAAAGTTATTAGTGCTTTGATCATATAAACAAAGCATCTGTATAGCTTGAGTATATAATATGGATTTATTTAATATATTTAAAGTATTTTTAAGTATCATAATTCTTGTTTCCAAGAATTGATCAATATTTCCTGAAGAAGCTAAACTATCCTTTTCAGCTTGTAACTGATTTAAAGTTGCAGAATTTTTATCAAAATGTGATTTTAAAGTCTTTTGGGTTTTTTCAATTTTTATCTGAAACAAGTCATTCAAACATTTCTTGAAATCAAAATTCACTAAAGTGCCCAATAATTCTGAGATTAAATCCAATAATTTACTAGTAAACAAACTAAGACTTCTTGGTTGAAAATAACTAATTACCAAAGTTTTAAAATCAAATGTTCTTTCTTTTTGTGACTGAATATATAAATCATGTTTATTAATGGATGATATACCTGATTTATTTGCTTCTTGTAATCTTTGATTTTTTCGTTTCACTCTATCACGAGCCTTATCCCTACGTCTTCTTTGTAGATCAGCTCTATCTTGTTGGGATTTATGATCATAACTAGTTGTAAATGGCCTATACATAACATCAACGTTAGGTTGTTCTCCTTTAAGAATACCTCTTCTATATTTACATTTATCAAGCTTAAGTTGATACGCAACAATCTTAGAAGCAAGCTCTCTCATTTTTAACTGTAACCTTTTAATAGCATTAGCTCTTTTCTCGCATGTACCACATCTATTTCCTTTTTGTTTTTTAGTGTTAGTATTATGGCACTTATGGTTATCATAATTATGTCTTAAAGATCTAGAATTAGCCTTAAATTGATTAAATTCATCAGTCAGTTTTTTGATTTCTGATTCCAATTGTGAAATTAAAGTTTCAATTTGATTTAATGGAACATTACTTAAAGCCCAATGTGTAATTTCACTATTTATTGTTAATTTAGAATTTTGACTAAACCCTGGTAACTCTAAAAAAGATAATTCAGTTATAATGCTGTTGACTTTGTTTTTAAACAAAATTTCATCTTTTTCATTATTTACTAACAGTCCAATTAGCAGTATAACCACTAAATTTAACCATTTACTCATGATTAAAGGCTTGATCAATTATCTTTTCTTATATAAACTAAACTTTATTATTTAAAAAAAAATCTTATGATTGGTTTTCTGTAAAATACTAGAGCAATAAGTGACCAAGATTAAATTGAAAGTTCTCTTTTTAAATACCAATGAATTATTATTATTTACTATTATTATTATTAATTCCAAGTTACCTCTTTTTTTTAATATATATAATTAGAATGAATGAATTTATTTCTAACTTTATGAAAAAGTTAATATCCTTAGTTGAAATTCTGTTACTTTAATTTATAAATCAGTAACGGTAATTATAGATTTAAAAATAAGCTTTATACTTCAGAAAAAAAAAACCCCATATAATTATAAAGCTTATTATATTTATATACGAAATTTTGACCAATATAATTCAAGATCCAATATTTAAAAACAAAATTTAAAATAAAAAAAAAAAAAAAAAGAAAGAAATGGGACTATTTTTTGCTATTATGTTGTCGTATGATTTAAATAGCCTCAAATTACTTCATACTATTGATTTCCCCTTAAAATTCAAATCAAAACAATAGTTTTCTTCTTTTCTCTTATTATTGTATACAAAATTTTTAATTTTAGGATTTCCTATTGAAGTTTGGGCGCCAATACTCAAGATTTAAATATATTACATGCAGTTCAATCTTTAAATTTCCCCACAACCGAGAAATTAAATTTCGATGTTTCCCGCCATTTTGATGTATTTAATTAATATATTAAAATTTTGAGAATATTTTTTTAATATTAAATCAATTGGTGATTTTAGAGCTAAAATATTCTCCAATTTATTTATTGGAATATTATTTTTCTTATTATTCTTATTACTATTATTATTGCTGTTATTACTATTATTATTATTATCGTTAATGTCGACAGATAAATGATTAATTTTAAAAAAATGATAGTTTTCTACTTTAAATATATACTTTCACTTGTTTTTTTCCTAATTTAATTTTATTCCAAATCACGAATCAGCATTTCAATTAAAACATCTTTATCAAATCCTGAAACTTCAACTAATTGTTTTAAAGTGAGAGGATTTTCATTCAACGATAAATATAACAAATAAGAACTCTGAACTTCTGGATCTTTCATTAGAACTGAGTATTCATCATCTTCTTGACCTGATTCTGAACTAAGTTTATAACTGGATCTTGATTCACTTATTTGCGGTTGAAAATCTTTGTTTTCTTCTGTATAAATATCAAGTATTGATGGAATTGATGGACCAGCGAAATTATAGTTAAGATTCAAAAGTTTATTAACTGGTAGATTAGGTGGATTCATTCCATATTGAGTGCCTTCTTGGTTTGAAATTATAGTATTGTGTAGATCTTTAGATTTTTCTAGAGTATTATGAAATGCAGAACTTCTCGTGAGTCCTGAACCGCCAGTACTTCCTGCACCTTCTGCATTTCTTGAATCTTCTGCACCGCCTGAACCTCCTGCACCGCTTGAATCTCCTGCACCTCCTGAATCTCCTGCGTCGCCTGTACCTCCTGCACTTCCTGCACTACCTGAATCCCCTGAATCCCCTGAATCTCCTGCAACTCTGGAACCATAAACCCCAAAAGACAATGCTTGAGAAATTCTAGAATTGAATTGATTGATTTGAAGATCACTAATAGCTATGAAACTATTCAAATCATCCAAAACATCCAGTATATTTATTGTAATGGTTGAATTAACTTGAAAATGATTTAAAAATTCTGTACAAATTAATAATAATTGTTCATTTCTAGTAATTGCTGAATTGACAATTTGTTTTTCCAATTCCAATTCAAATAAACTACTTGAATTTTTAAAATTAGCATCTTTTCCATCTCTAGACTGAATCAGTAATTTAATCTTATCCATCATATATTCAAGCTTTTTAACTTTAGCTTTCTGGTAAAATATAAAATCTTTAACACTTTTTAAATCAATTAAAAAACAATCTTTTGGTATATTTCTATCTTCTTGGAAAAATGTGAATAATAAACTTTTTATATTTTCTTTAAAATTTTTAAGACTTGGAATATGTAACCAAGGATTCTTAAATTTGTTTAATTCTTGACATTTCTCCAAGTAAAATTGTAATTTCAAAGTCAAACTTCTTAATGTTTCTAATACTACTTCATAAGTAACAGAATGTTTAAAATTATTACTATATTCCAATAATTTAATAAGTAAATACTCAATTGTTGAAATTCTAGAATTTATTATATATAGTAAATTAAAATCACATCCTGTTAAAAACTTCATTGCTATTTCTAATTTTTCCGAAACCAATAAGGAGGATAATTCTTTAGTAAACTCTTCTAAATAACTAATCAAATTTAAATTTAACAATGATTTCAAATCCAATCCGTCCAATACATGCCTTTCAGGTCCTACTTCTGGCATTACTGTCAAAATTGGAAATCTGGTCTTTTCAGTTTCGTCACCAGTTTCAGTTTCATTTCCTGTTCCTGTTCCCATTTTTGTTCCCGTTTCTGTTCCTGCTCCTGTTCCTGTTCCCGTTTTTGTTCCTGTTTCTGTTTCTGTTCCTGTTCCTGTTCCTGTTCCTGTTCCTGTTCCTGTTTCTGTTCCTTTTCTTGCTTCATCTCCAGCTCCTGTTTCATGTCCAGTCCCAACTCCTCTTCCAGCTTCAGCTCCTGTCTCATACCTAACTCCAGTTCCAGCCTCAACTCCAACCCCAGCTCCAGCTTCTAAACCAAACCACCGATTCTCATCACCCAAACCAGAAATATACATTCCAACAGTCATTTCTTGTCTTGAAATCAATACACCACTATCTAAATCAAATAATAGTGAGTAATCTCCTGATTTATCAAAATTATCAAAACCAAATAACTCAAAGCTTGAAAGAAACCCACTCTCTAATGGAAAACTTGGAAATACAAATTCCAACAAATTTGGATAAAACTCCCAACCAACTTTACTTATTCTCACCTCTTTTTTATTTGATTGAGACTTTAATAAATAGAAAATTCCAAATCTAAAACAAAATTTTACTAAACTTAAATAAAGATTCAAAATTAATGATATATTTTTTAATTCAAACATTTCCTCCTGCTTCAATCCATTCTTTAAATCTTCAATCTCTCTAATCTTACTGAATAAATCCTCAATAAAATCCATTGTACAACTTTCTGGCTTAATCTTATCATTACCAGTAAATCTATTTAATATATGATTCTTATCCAGTGTTACATTTTCTTGAAATAATCCAAAACCCCATCTTTCTTGTTTTAAAATCTCATTTATACTTTTATACTCAATAAAATCCTCTCCATATTTATTGAATGGATCATATTTCTTTATTATACCTATCCCACTATCTCCTTCTACTCTTTGTATACAAACAAATATTGCTGTAAAAAAGTATTCTAAAGCCAAAGAGTAACCAAAAAGAGATAAAAGATCTTCAGAAAAACTACATTTACTATACCCAAGCTTTGAACATCCAATATTAGAAGCATAACTTCCTGATAAACTTGTTTCCTCTTGATCATGTAAATCCATTCCAAAAGAGTATTTATTCAAAAAACTACTTAAAACCATATTAAAATCTTCTGATAACTTACCATATTTTAGTAATAAATTTAAATAATTCATTTCCAAACATGAATTAATATGACCAAATAAATCAAAATCTGATGTTAATTCAATAAAAGTATTTGTTATTTTACTCTTATTTAATAATAATCCAGTTATTATACTACTTGTAAAGTATTGTGGAGAAGGTAATTTTGATATTCTTATTCTGAGATCATCTTTTTTTATCTTATCTACAACTTCTTCACATCTTCTTAAAATATCCTCTATAACTAAAATTAAAGCAACCAATATATATTTCAATCTATTATGTAATCTTTTCGTAATTATTAAATCATTTTCATCCATTTCTTCGAATTTTGAATTCTTATAACTCATCTCCTCATAACGATTCTTATTAATACGTTCATCTAATCTATCTTTAAGTATATTAACCTCATTTAATGATTTCTTTAAATCTAAAATCTTCTTAACTGTGCAATCTTTCAAACCACTCATATTTACTGAAAATCTGTTTAATAATGTATTTAATATAGTCATTTCCAATTTACTTGCTAATTTTAACATTAATATAATTTCATTAGAAAATAAATTCTCTGTTATTCCACTAAAAATTTCACCAAAAACCTTTAAATAATCATTCTTATTAATTCCATCATCCAACCATTTATTTAAATCAGGAGTTTTTGATATAATACAACTATTCAAAATAAATTCCAATAATTCAGCATAATACTTTTCTAGTGTTATATTTCTTTTAACATTATCAGAATTACAAATAAAACAATTATTATTGTTATTCATTGAAATTCCAAATAACAAATTTCTTTGATTAATAATCATATCAATATATTTATTTCCAGAACTACCGTGAAAATGTTTCTTTAATTTGAGCTCCTTTTCATAAAACTTTAATAAATCCATACTTTTTTGTTTTTCTTTGATAATTTCTATAATATTCCTAAAATTACAATCTAAACTTGAATATATATATTTTTCACTTAATAGTATCTGTATTTTCTCAAAAAGTATTGGATCTGTTCTTAATTCAGAATTTATATCCATTTTCTTAAGAAATTCCTTGTGTAAATTAATTTTAGTAATTTGATTGGTCATCTTTTGATCAATTGGATAATATGTTAAACAAAAAGAAATCAAATCCAATGCGATTTTTATTAAAGACTTCGCTGATTGTACTTTTAATTTCCTTGTTTCCTCTAAATTGGGATCTTCATATAAATTTTCATTCTTCTCCTCTAATTCTTTGATTTGATTTATTCTTGAAATAAATTCAAACAATTCAGTAAATAACTCAATATCACAATCTTTTGAACTGAAAATAGACTTAAATCCATTTATGCTTTGAATCAATTGATACATATTTTTAAAAACTTGTTCCTTTTGATTTTGAGGCAAACCCTTATACACTCCCAACCTTTTCATTGAGTTTACAAAGTCATATTTATATAAACATTCTTCTCTGTAGGAGTGAATTTTGGCTTTTGACTCCAAAGTCGACTGATCTTGTTTTAATATATTATCACAACTATTTAATAAACTAATTAATAATTCAATGATTAAATTATAAACTTTAATTTTCTCTGTTAAAAAGTATTTATTTGATTCTATAGTACATGTATTACGTGTGCATGGCTTATTAAAATGATAATAACCGTTGCATTTCAAAGATTTCAACTTAAGTTTGTACTTTTCAACTTTACTTATATATTTATTCTTTAAGGATACCCATTTTTGTAATTTTTGTAAAGATAAACACTCTTTAATTTGAGTAAACCCTTCCAATTGAGCTAGTAAATAAATAAAGATTCTGGATCCATATCTTGAATTGATTGAGAATTTACTGTAATTTGAAATTAGAAATCGAGTAAAGTCCAATATTGGATTAAATTTTTTAAATTCACATTCATTGATTTTGATTAACAACTTTTCTAAATTTCCTTGTATTTTTGGAGTTACTTTAAATATTCGTTCACAAAGTTCAAGTAACTCAGTAAAAAATCTGATTAACTCTTTTAAAAGTAATATTAGAGCTTCTGATTCTTTTATTACTTGCTTACCGTTTCCGGTATGAGTTGTTAAGAAGGTAGTTTCATCTACCTGATAACTTTCATTTTGTCTATTTTGAACAGCTTGCAAAATTTTTAATACCTTTAATCTCGATACAAATAACTTATTAACAATAGGCAATTCACACTTTAATTCGATCAGTTCTTTTACTCCATATTCAGCCAATAGTTTTTCGAAAAATAATAGAACTGATTTTCTTTGTTTCATTGCTAGTTTTTTTATCTCATCTTTTTTTAGATTCAGAAACTGTAGGTGCTCTTCAGTTAGGCCTGCTCCTATATTAGTTAATTCTGAGGTGGAAGCAGTATCATTAGTAGCTTTGGAGGTGCTAGAAGTAACAGTGGTACTTCTAGTTGTAGTAGTAGTAGTAGCAGTAGTAGTAGTAGTAGTAGCAGTAGTAGTAGTATTAGTTGCTGTTGTTTGACCAGTTTTGGTATTAGTATCAGCATTATTAGTAGTAGCGGTAATAATAGATTTCATTTCCTCTACCTCAATCTCTGGTTGTTCCTTATTACTAAGAACCAATTTTCTCTGATAATACTTGGCTTTCGTAAGCTTATTCTTGTAATAATTTAACTTGAGTCTTAATTTCTTTAATTTCGATTCAGCCTTGTTTATTTGGATTTGAATGCTTGCACATTCTTGTCCTTTCTTGTTCTTTTTCTTGTTCTTTTTCTTGTTCTTTTTCTTAGTACTTTTCTTCTTTTCATTCCTATCATGACATTTTTCTGATTCCAGAGCACTTTTAAGGACTTTCAAAGTTTTCTCCAAATCAGCGATTCCTTTTCTTAATTCAAGAATTTTTTGCAATAATTCTGAAATTAATGAATTTAAACTATTTAATGGCATTTTTCTAATATTTAAATCACTTGTTACTCTACTTAATTTTTTTGAGTATTGATTTTTTCTTTTTAGACCTGGTAATTCTAAATAAGACATAAGAATTACTTGTGAATTTCTTTTAATTATTTTTCCATCAAAATAATTACAAATTTCATTATTTAATATTAAAAACCATGTAGTATAGGTAATAATTAATAAAATTAACCAATTAATTTTAATTCTTAAAAACTTCATCTTTTTTTTAATAAAATTTTTTTTTTAAATAGAAATAAATACTTGTAAATAACTTGATTCCCAAATTCTCTCTTTACTTTATCCTCAATTTTACACTTAACTTATGTTCACATAAATTAGGTATAGATATTATAAATGACAATTCCTTTTTTTACTTTAACTTTTTTTTATCATTGAACAGAAACTATGCCAAATTTTCTTATTTAATTTTTAGAATTTTTATTATTATTATTAATTTGTCATTCGTAAGGTATTTTTGGATGAAACCTTTGTGCCGCGCATTTAATGCATGTAATACATGCACTGAAAATTTGTCCCCACAAAAAATATAATTTTGAGATTCAAGTTTACTTGATTATTTATTATTTATTATATTAGATATAATAAAATATTTTTTTTTTTAATAATTTTTTAAAATAATCACGTGTAAAATGCATGCAGTTTTATTGATTACGCGTTTTTTTTTAACTCGTACATGCCATGCAAATTAAAAATAACGATTAGTTTCAAAACTGTAATTAGAATTATTTTTTAAAGTGTTAATTGCCCTAAAACTAATTAATTTATACTAGAAATTCAATTTGAATATTTAATTTGAGACCAAATTATTTCACTAATATTATAATTTATATTATTCAATTAACTAGAAAAACAACTCATGATAAAATTCAAATAATTGTAGCAATAGATTTCGCAGTCCCCAAATTCTTATTATAAACTACCAAATTTTTCTCAACAGCATCCAAAAAAACGAAAGATTGTGATAAATTATTGTCAATCACTCTTGATTGCCCTATCTTAGAGTTAAATATTACAAATTGAACAATAAATGGACGATATCTCTTATCCAAACATATATGTAATCTGTCGGAAAATATATACCTTGAACCAAATGAATTAAGCTGGATAGTAACCATATCTCCCGTTGATGAAACACATGAAATCTTGTTACTGTTATTCAAATTGAAAATTGAAACAATTGAACAACTTCTAGTATTTTTATTGTCTTGATTTTGAACAATCGTCCCAATATTATTTATCCTTTCTCCTCCATTCATCATCTTACCATGGCTTGGATGACTATAATTATCCATCTCAAAAGGAGAAATTATTGCAATCTTTGGAGAGTAGTTTTTTCTATTCAAACTAATTAACAATATTCTACCATTAATTGTTCCTAATAGTAATGTTATTTCGACATTATCAGCAAGCCTTGAATAAATTCCGCCAAAACCGAGATTTGTTGATCTTAATATATTCATTTCTTGAGGATTCGGAAAAACACTCGAAATCATTGTTTTTTGTAAATTAAAACTACCGTCTCGTAGCCATAAACTTGTTGTAAACCAACAAGACTTCTCCAAAATGGTCATATCATCACTAGTTATATCACTTGTCACATTTCCATTACTATATTGAACAAAATCCATTTTACTACATTCTCTTCCTATATTTACTATATCATGTAACAAGTTCATTGTACAATCCAATAAATCGTCCTCATTTGTCTGAATCTCTAGTGATAATATCAATCCCAACTTTGGACCTCCTAAAAATATTAAACTATGATCTACTGTTACTCTTATAATTGAAGATCTTTTATCACCTTTTAACATCATCACTTCCTCCTCTTCTATTAATGAAGTCTCTTTCATATACCTCTCCAATTTCTCACTAGATATAAAACATGTCTCCTTCAATACATCCACTGTTGGAATTACATCATAAATTAATGAAGTGCTGCTACCAACACCTAAATTCCCATCATTTATCCCATCATCAGAATCTTTTTTCATTGCAAATCCAAATAAATTACACCAACATTTTGGATGATAACTACTCTTTTTATCCCAAACCATTCCTCTCCTTATCTCACTTTCCCTACCTGTCCATTCTTCTACTATACTTGATAATCTGAATGGAAAATTCAACCAACTTATTATTTGATTTGTTGATAAATCTACCACTGTAAATAATCCATCAAACTTTTCCAAATCTTGTTGTTCTTTATTATAACTTAATTCCACATAGTTTGAATTCTCTGATATATTTCTCCTCTTATTCTTCTTTAGTGAAATTGGAATCGGCAATCTTATACTATTAACACCACATTCATCTTTTAGTGCCTCTTCTGAATACTCTACATGCCAAAGTATCCCCAAATATTGATAGGATGTTGGATCTATATAATGGATTCTTAATGGTACAAAAATATGACCCTTTTCTATCCATTCAAATGGAATATAATCATTAAATGGTACACTAGAACAAATACTTATTGTTGAAATATGTTCTTTAACTTCCTTCCTTCCTGCTTTCTTCATATAAACAATCACAGAATCATGATTACATTTTTCCTTGTAATCACTTGTTCCATCACTTTTAAATACATGTAAATCTCTGATCATATTTCCATTCATAAACTTATTATTCAGTCTTATACTATTATAGTAAAAGTCTCCCATGACTCCTCTATTCATTTCATTATCTTTATCCATGTCCAAATCGCAACTCAAATTTGGAAGCTTTGTTGATGGAGTGGAGTTAATCAAATCCCAGTATTCGTCATCGTTATTAGCCAAGTCTCCTCTTCCTTCATCTCCCATCTCCATTGATGCATCTGGGAACAGTTCCATTCTTAATTTAAATGTCACTATCGACCCCTTTTCGTTGATCATCACAAAACTTGTACTAAAGGCTGGATGCTGAGAAAAACATAAGGGATTTCCTAATTCATACCCAATCCTTTTGGCTTCTTTTCCATTACTATATTCTGAATAATACTCAAACTCGTCGTTCCTTAAACTTATATTGCCATCCTCCTTAAATTCCCCATTGTTAATCTCAGGAACCGTACTGATAAATTTCAATATTGAACCTTCCATTTCATCATCGTTTTCTTCCTCTTTAATATCCTTTGGAACAAATAACTCGTATGATCTAACCTTATCTCCTGTCATCTCTAACAAACATACACTACTTCCATCATAATGTATCAAATAATTACGTTTCTTATTCTTTTTATATCCTACAAATGAAAATATCTCCTGCTTCCATATCTCCAATCCGACTAAACCACCATGCCTCTTCAAATCATGCTCACTTTCAACAACTGAATCGCTCATCTTCTTCATTTTGCCTCCTTTTTCAGTTTCTCCCAAGCTTGCTTGGTTCACTCCTAATTTATTCATCAACTCACCATTATTCTCGTTTCTAAGAGCTTCTGTACTCCCATCTATCTTGTGTTGTCCATCCTTTTTCCCACTCTTCTCAAACTTATTAATAACCTTAAATCTTTCATTGTTAGACCTCAAAATACTTAAAAAATACCTCTTCATTCTCTGTCTGGATTCGATTATTATACTATCCACAACCTTTATCCCCATTATGTAAGGCATTCTGTACTCCACCTGTTTCCTTAGAGGAAGAATTATGTGCTTATAAAACAAATACCATCTGTATATTCTTGTTGACAATAAATTCATTAATTGTCTTCGCTTTCTAATCAAAACAATAAATCGATTCTTCATCCAAGAAACCAAGTCTGCGACCAATATACACCTTCTCAAGCACTTTCTCGCAAATAATTTCCTCAATTTGATAAGAATCTCCTCACTTGGAATAACTAATCCACTGTCATAATTTCCTTTTGAATATTCATTAACTTGGTCCAACAATAATCCATACTGACCAGATTTTAAAAATAGCTTGGAAATTCCAAATTGATAAGTATTAGACGGAATAGAATAGGCGGATAAGAAGAATTCAACAATCATCCTATCAGACAATCCATATATGTACTTTTCTGGTAACAAACAACGAATTTGTTCAATCAATTTCGAGTAGCTTGCTCTATTTGGATAACCATAATGCATCAACTTGACCATCTGTATTGTTCCCGACTGAATCATTTGGTTCAAGACTATATGACCATTCCAAACATCTGATCTCATATGGCCATTCGGAATGAAACACCTAATAAATTGCAATGAAACTTCTCCTAAATCCTGAATCATATCCTTAAGATCTTTTGTGAACTTTTTACTAACACTCCTAAAACTTGCACTCTTTCTACTCTTATATTCAGAATCTATTATACTGTTCAATATTTCATTATTTGAATTATCCAATATCTCTTCAAGCTCTGGAATGATCTTGTCGTGATTCTTCTCCAACCAACCATTCAAAGTATACTCAACAGATCCTGCGTAGTGCTTGATGGAAAATATAGTTGGCATATCCGACTGATTCAGCTTCTTCAAACCATTCAATGGAAACTTAATTAACTTGTTTGCACTCTCTCCTCCACCTGAAGTTAACATTCTGTTTGGAGAATATGTGGAACCATAATTATTACTACCTCCGTGTACAGATTTACCATACTTATTATTAATTTTTTGCCAGTAAGTGAAATCTGAGATATCCTGGCCTTGAGATTTGAGTCTACTATCATCATCAAGCAATGAAAACAAATCAAAGATCAAATCCAAGACCGGCTGGGTTTTTGGAATCTCAATATTCGTCCAAACTAGACCTTCTTGTTGGTAAAGTTTCTGCTCACTTTGAAGAACTTTTTCCACAAAGAACTCCTGTAACTTTTCATTAGCCAAATTAATGCAAAGCTGCTCAAAAGAATTAATTTCAAGTTTCTCAAAGCCATAAATATCCAATATTCCTATATATAAAGAATTTGCAGAATTTGTAATGTTTTGCTTTCTTGGAGATACAGTTTCTCCAAGCTCCTCGTCTTTACAGGATGTAAATCTATTAATATGAGAAACCACCCAATTAAATATGCGAATATAAATGGAACGGATTATTGAGTGAATCAATTGTAGTGATTGTTGACTAGTTCTAAATATAGATACTGGAGTCTGGTTATTGCCTACCTTTAATTGCTTTACCAATAGTATGTCAACCAACAAATCTGTACTTATCCCAAACAGACTAGCTATACTTGCCACCAACTCTGGATCATTAAAATTCAGCATTTCTTTATCTTTCAACACTCCTTTCTCTTCAGAATCTTTAAAGACAATATTCCCAAGTAATATTATACCGGATAAAATTTGAAACAGCATATTTTGTCTTTCACTACTCACTCCATTAATATTTAAAGACTGTCTTAGTATATTAAACTGCTCACGATCACTCTCCATTTCTGAGCTATATGCCAAATTTCCTTGATTCAACAATAAGTACTTGGAAGCGTCTCTCTCCAAGTATAGATTCTTGAGCTCTTCTTCAGTTGCCCCATGAATTAGTTGGTAAAAGCAATGGTATGTTCTCTCATTGTGGTTATGCTTTACACATCTACTACTTTCTAGTAAATATGTGGTTATCCCGCCTCCCTTTAAAAAGCCATGTTCATTATAGTATAGCTTGTTTAACCTTCCAAATCTAGATGAATTATAATTACGAACAGTTCTGGCATTTCCAAAAGCCTCCAAAATTGGATTTGCTGACAATATTCTTTTTTGAATATCTCTAGCTTCTTGCTCTCCAAAGATGGTGTGGGATGCGTAAGATAATCGAATCTGCATCATTCTCTTTCTCTGCTTCTCCGTCATCCCACTTTCATCGGAATTTACGGTATCAGCCGAACTTGGTAGGATCCCCACTTCAGCCAAATAAGACATTACAATCTTTGCAGTTTCTGTCTTTCCTGCTCCACTTTCTCCAGAAATAACAATAGCATGATTTTTTCTATCTAAGACCATACTTCTATATGAATAATCTGCAATAGAATACGGATGTGGAGGCATTTGGCTCATGTGTTTTCCATAATAACTTCTTTTCGTTTCCTCTGAATACAAGTTTGGAATATCCCTATAAGGATTCATCGCTAATAAAACATGAGCCGTACTTGTGTATATCTTTCCTTTCCCAAACCGAACTCTAATGTTCTCGAGAATATTTGCAGGATCCAATGATGTTAAAGAAGTATTGTCATCCTTGTCCGTATCACTTACATACTTATAACACGTCCCTATAGAGGCTTTCTCTGTTCTGGATGGACCACTACTTTCGTCATCCTTGCTATCCTTGAGCAATAGTTTTCCACCAATTAAATCCACATGGTCAACTTTAAGTAGCTTGTAACCATCTTTTTCACAAGGAACCCAAACTAGGTCATTTCTCAAAAACGACATAGTTTCAGATAATAATTTATTATTGCAAATTCTCAACTATTGGAAGAGTGCTAGATACAAGCAGAACTTTTCAAGGTTTACTTTCTCTCAACTTCTCTTCAATTTCTCTCTTCCTCTCTCCCTTTCCTTTTCCAAAAAATTTTCTTTCAATATATTTATATAATACAAATATATACGTGTAATTAACTCTAATTTGGCCAGTTTTTTCCTTAGTAAGTTTCTCAACCCAAACTAATTCAATAATCTTAAATTAGTATCTGTACTTAACTCAACTATTCCATCCAGTTTCTCATAACTACTTAATATGATATTTCTTTGAATATTTCAAGTTTTTTTTTCTTTTTTGAAATATTTTATTCTTTAATTTATTATCGCCCCACAATGCCAGTAATGAATGCATGTAATGGCGCCATCACTGTGCGCCTACATTAGATTTTAATTATTATTTATATTGACCGAGTTTAGATAAAAATTAGAATTAAGGTGAGGGAAAAAAAAAATCAAGTATATTTGTTAGAATTAAGTCCAAGCTCAGTTATATTCTACAAAAATTTACAATTTAATAAGAAAATTAATGTTATACAGCCCATTTTTATACTTTAATTACACCCAATCAACCTTTTCTACAATTATTAACTGTGCTACTATCAAGACTGTTAACCTCACAGCCCGCCAACAGTTTTATTTTTGTAATAGTCACTAATTATCCACATGTAATTAATAATTATTACTAATTAGATGAAGGAGAAAATTATTTAAGTGCAAAATTCTTATTTTGTTTTATTTTTTTTGAATAGGAAAGAATTGTTCTCTTGGGCAGCAAAGAAAAGTTTTATAATTAACTTTTTGAAGGAATAGTTTTGTGTTAAAATTTATACGAATGAGTTTAAGTAGTGAAGATGAATTCAAAGGTATAAAAAATGAATGGAATTCTGAACAAATAATTCCATATATAAAAGGCCAGCTTGCTGAGATACGCAATAATGCATTAAAAGTTGTAGAAGAAGCATTTTCTGGTATTAGTGATTCAAAAAGCGCCAATAATATGAATCTAATTGAAGTTGAGAAAAGAAAAGGCAGTGATTTATCAAAAAATACGACCAAAGAAAATACTCCTCTCTTGAAATGTAGTCAACTCGAGCTGTTGAAATTCCTACAATATTCAAATGATAAACTCTCAAAATATAATATTGGAATTGAAAACATCAGTATTATCAATTCCTAGCAAATTACTAGTTTAATTCTAACTTTTATATTATATTAAAACAAATTATATATTCAAGTTTTAAAATTGTTATTTATTTTTTTTTGTTATTTGTATTCATTTATTTTCCATTTAAATTCTCAATATTTTTGTATTACAATTTTTCGTGCATATTGTATGTAATTTTTTGACTAGTAATTCCATATTAAATTAAATGATTTTTGCCGTACATGCACCGGTACAAAATTTTATTTTTTGCATGTGGAAATTTATTGCATTAGAAAAAAAATTATTTTGTGAGAAAATATAAAGTTAAATACAGTAGTAATCTAATGATTAAAAATTAAGTCAACTAATACTTTGAATTTCTTTTTTTCCTCTATTAAAATCGGTGATAATAATAATAATAATAATTATTATTATTATTATTATTATTATCACCATTCTCTCTGTTAATTACTTTTAATAAATTCATTCATGACAGATAAATTGCATGCACAAAATTCGCATTCAGTTAAAATTTTAAAAAAAATGCATGCAACGTGGACAACTATAATTTAAAAAAAAACTTAATAAATATTGTCTTCAAGAAAAATAACAATCCAGAAATAATATAAAACTAGTATGAGAAAATGAAAAAATACCTGTTTAGTATTTTTTTATTAGGTCTCATCACACTTCCTGATAATATTATTGGGATTAAAACAAATCGAGAGAAAATTTTTGATGGGTTTCAATTGTTCTCAGGCCTAAAACCAAACATTCAGCTCAGGTTTCTACAAGAAGAAAACGAAATAATTAATAATGAAAATGTATTATCTTATTTTCCAAATCCACTGTACAATCCAGAAAAATGGTAAGTTGGAAAATTTAATATAAAAATATTTGGGAGTCACAGTCAAATATATTATGTTAGTTTTATTCTTTTGCTAAACGTAATATTTGAATGTGAATCCAATTACCTAGAAGAGTTTAACTTGAAATTTTAGTGGCAGAAAAGGAAAAGTTTCAAGCCATATATGCGACCCATCCAAATTATTATCAACAGAAGAAGGAGACTATATTGACGCTTTGTTGGAGGATATTAGGAACACAAATGTACTTAAGTGTGGGGAAAATATGGCAGGATATAATATCGGTGTTGCTATTCTTCCATCTAATTTGGGAGATGGAGGTGAAATTGCAAACAAATTATTGGAAAGCTGGAATTTGAGAGATTTAGATTGTAATAACGATATTATTTTTGTATATTTAACTAGTGAAAACAGAGCAATAATAAGATGGGGCATATCTGTAGAACCTGCTCTTAATATTGTAATGTATCCAGAATTAATTAGTGAAATAGATTCTGTTTTTTTGGATAAGCCTATCGGACCAGCTATTTACAACGGCATTTCAACTATAAGACGGCAGTTAAAGGAAAATATTGGACCACCTAGGAGACTTCCACAGTTACTTGTCTTATCGATTATTGGAGGATTAACAGTTTTGGGATTTGGTGCACTTGTTGTATCGGCAATATCAGATTCTAAGTAAGTTAATAAAGGAGTTGAAATTCTATTTAAAGTGATTATAATTAAATAAAATTAAAATTTCAGTCCACCAAAAAGTGCTTCTAGAGTAGGAAGAAGACTTGAGGCCCAGGAGTTATTGAATAGAATTCATGCAATGGTTAAAGAGGGAACTATTGACAAAGAGTTGTGTCCAATTACACTAATTGACTTGGATCGGACTGGAGTTCCTTATGTAATTTGTAACAAAGGATATAAATATGAAGCTAGATCGTATATGGGATGGTAAGTAAAAACCAATAAACACAATTAAAATTAAGATATAAAATATAATCAACGTATTTACTTATTTCTTTAGGATGAAAGCAAACAGATGTGGACCAGAAACTGACCCAATCAGTAGAGCTATAGAAAAAAATGAATACGTTATTTCAAATAGAGAAGATGTACCAGCTGAATTCAAAAAGATCCCATTAAAATTATATTTGGAGAGTCTCCACAGTATTTATCCAGATATTATTACTGTAAGTTAATAACAATTAAAAAAAAAATTATGTATTAATTAATAAAATATTTTTAAAATAAACCTATAGGAACAAAACATTAAAGAATTCATGAAGAATACAGATGATAGATGGATATTACCATAAAAAAGGAAACAAAAAATCCCTAAATTAGTACCGTTATAACTTAATATGTAAATAATGAATACATAAATCTTACTTTTTCCCTAACATTCTTTGTTTAAAAATAGAAATAGGTCTTTTTTTATCAGTAGAGGCTTTTGTCTCATGCAAAATATTCAGATTAGATATTTCAGTTTCCAAAACTTCCACTTGGGTATCTTTCTTTTCATCCAATTCTTGTTCCAAACTTGAATCTTGATCCTCTAAATGAAAATCTGGAATATAAGGCTTTTGTTCAATACTAGAAAGTAAAGGAGGAGGAATAAAACTCTTAGAAATATCAATATCTTCTTTAATTTCCTCTCTAATTTCTGCTGTTCCATCGGTAAAAGTAATATTTTTCATCAAGCCACCATCTTGAATATTTTCTTCCCTAATTTTAGCCTCAGTTTTTAGACGATCATTACTATCCATCGAAAATTCATCCTTGAGCTTAAGAGCTTCCACTATCTTAGAAAGATTCTTTTTCATAGTTTCAAGGCAATCCTCAGCCTGGGAAAGTCTTCTCTTAATGGTTTTTTGCGACTCAAAAGTTGTCCTTTCCGCATATAAATCAGAACCCAAAAGCATGAGAACTTTGTTTGTATTTATTATATAGCCTGGGGAAAATGCTAACGGCCCCAGAGGAACCATAATTTCGTGTTTTACCTTATTTGGGAGCCTATTCAGCACTTGAGAAACTTGCTGAAATTCAGAAATCATTGAATTCAATTCAGAAATTTCATGTTCAAGTACCTCCTTGTTTTTATATATTATAGATGAGTTATTAATTGGCATTTAATTTAGATTACTTTCTTGATATTAATTATTTAATTTATATCTAGTTTTTTCAAGCTCATGGACTTGTCTACTTTAGCTTTTTCAAGATCCTCTTTTTTCGATAAATATGCAAACAAATTCAAATAAATCAAACCTATGTTATAAAGCCAATCTAGCACACTAGCTTTACCAATTATCTCCAATATTCTATATACCTTTTAATTTATTTTCGACTATTTTGTTAAATACATTAATACAAAGCCTTGGCGCCATACGTGTATTTTTTTTTTAAAAACCTCATGCATGAAAATAAAAATTAAAACAAAAAAAAAAGTGAATGGCAGAGATTTTGTAATAATTTATATATCCAGGTAAAAGTAAAAATAAAAAACCGACTGAAAAGAATTTGGGTAAAACCTGAAAATAAGGCAGAAAGCGAAAGTTTGGAAAAAAGGAAATTAAGAGGAATAATACGTATTAACGTGAGAAGAGGTATAAACTAAAGGCAACTATAATAACATCTCATAGTTTTGTTAGAAAGCTTATTTCACTCGTAATTTAGATTTAGAAGTGCAAAAGACTTTCCCATATTTGCACAAAAAAAATTGACATACGAATACACACTTGCATACATTGTATCAAATAAGAATCCGGTATTCTAAGATTACCAACATGGAAATGATCAAATGTCATTTCTAACAAAGTTAAAAACGAACAGATTTTCCTCTGGTAGGAAAATAAGCAAGGATGAAACGTATGATGAGTTATCAAAGGAGGAGGGCTGTGAAATTGAACAGCCGGAGGAGAAGATGGTGTTCTTTAGAGATAGACAAAAAGCGAATATTCAGTCAAGAATTGGAGCCTTAAGCAAAAATATGAGTAATATAAGTAATAGTGTTGGCGGGATGGAGGATGATTATGAACGGAATATGGTAATATCTCACTTAAAAGATAGAGAAAAGACAGACGAAGACATAAAAACTATTTCCAAGGCTTTAGCAGGAAACGTTGTAGGAGCTTCACTGAATGAATCTGAGATCGCTACTTTGGTCAGTTCTATGCACTACTATGAGTATGAGGCAGGGGAGGTGGTGATTGAACAAGGAGCGTCCGGATTTTACTTTTTTGTCATTTCAACAGGAAGTTTTGGGGTTGAGATTAATGGGAGCAGAGTCAACACAATGTCAGAAGGAACCGCCTTTGGAGAATTGGCACTAATTCATAATACTCCAAGGAGTGCCACCATTCTTGTTATTGAAAAGGGAGGACTTTGGGGACTTGGAAGATCCACTTTTAGAGATACACTGAGACTCATTTCATCTCGAAATTATGAGGAAAACAGAGCATTTATTGAAAGCTTGTCAATATTTTCAGGCCTAAATGACAAGCAAAAGAATCTTTTATCCGAGGCTTTAGTTAGAGAAATCTTTGTTAAGGACCAAGTTATTATTAGAGAGAAGGAAATCGGTAATGTACTATATATGATTAAAAGTGGAATCGTTGGAGTTTTTGTAGAGGATAAATATATCCGCTCTTTAAATGAGGGGGATGCCTTTGGTGAGAGGTCCCTTATGTTTGACGAGCCTAGATCTGCAACAGTAATAGCAAGTGCAACAACCGAATGCTTAACTTTAAATAGGAAAATTCTTACACAGATTTTAGGAAACTTAGGACAAGTTCTGAGCAAGAACTTAATTCAACAATCTTTACAGAATTCTCCAATATTCAAGCAGTTCACTAAAACACAAATGCAGATATTACTTGATCAGATTTCAATTAAGACTTTTCAAAAGGATATGATTTTGTCTGGAACAGAAACTAAAGCACTAAATATGAGAGCTTTTGTCATCTTGGAAGGAGAAGTAAAAGTCTCTCTTCCATCAAATTGGCTTTCTAGAAGGGCCAGCAGCTTAACCTCTATGGTGATCGATAAATCTATTGGTTCCGTCAACAACTACTCACTTTCTGATTACATCAATGTTAATTTGGGGAGAGGGGACTACTTCGGGGATGACTTTGTATTCCATCCGAAAATTCCTTTTGCATGCAAAATCGAGATGAAAACTGAAGCTAAAATTGGAGTAATCACATCTTCCATGCTTTCTGAATGCTTTGGGGACGAAAATGTTGATGTTGGACTTGAGATTAACAGAAAACGAGATGCAATCAAGTCGTGCTTTGTCTTCCAGTACGTTTCTGAGCAACAACTAAGTCTTTTAGTAAAGTCTTTGAGACTTGTAAAGTTCACTAGTGGCGAGAAAATTGTTGTACAAGGTGACAAAGGAACTGCTTTTTTCATTTTACAATCAGGCGAGGTAGCTGTTTACAGAAATAACAAGTTCATTCGTTATCTTGGAAAAAACGACTACTTTGGCGAAAGAGCTCTGCTTTACGATGAACTAAGATCCGCCACCATTGAGGCTGCAACCCCTGAGGTGCATCTATGGACTGTAGACAAAGAAGCTTTTCTTAAAATTGTTGAGCCTCCAATGAGGCGATACCTTGACGAAAGAATAAAACTACAGGAAACTAGAGTGCAGATGAGTGATTTAAAGATTATCCAGACGATTGGAAAGGGCACATTTGGAGTTGTTTATATGGTTGAAAATATTAAATCAGGAAATAAATATGCCCTTAAGAAAATTTCCAAGTCCCGAATTTTGGCGCTCAATATGCAGGCACATGTAAAATTAGAAAGGTCCATTTTGGCGCTTAATGACCATCCATTTATTATTAAACTTGTTAGGACATTTAAGGATTCAGAAAATATATATTTGCTGACTGAGTTAATTCCTGGGGGGGAGTTATACGATGCAATACAAAGAATTGGTTTATTAACACGGTACCAAGCTCAATTTTATATTGGTTCCATAATACTCGCTCTTGAGTATTTGCATGAGAGATCTATTGTATATAGGGATTTGAAACCTGAAAATATATTATTGGATTCTCAGGGATACATCAAATTGATTGATTTTGGGTGTGCAAAAAAGATCGCTGGTAGGAGTTATACTTTGGCAGGTACCCCACATTATATGGCTCCGGAAGTCATTCTTGGAAAGGGATATAACTTAAGCTGTGATGCATGGGCCATTGGGGTTTGCTTATATGAATTTGTATGTGGCTGTCTTCCATTTGGGAACGACGCTGTCGATCACTTGGAGATTTTTAGAGATATTTTGACTTCAAAGTTGGTGTTCCCAAGACATTTGACTGATGTTGATACTGTTAATATAATAAAAAGATTATTATGTAGAGTTCCAGAGGTTAGAATGGGATGCTCAGCTACTGGCTATAAGGAGATCAAGGACAATGTATTTTTTAAAGATTTCAACTTTGATAGGTTGTTGGGTCGGAGTTATGTTGCTCCCCTAGTTAGAAAGTATCGGGTTTTTGCAAAAAACACAGAAAATGAGAATAAGGTTGAAAACGTTACTGAAGTTAGTCATGATCAAAGGGCTTTGAGCCCCAACACCTATAACATTAAGTCAAAGCTGAATATGAGTTCCGGCGGTGCCAGAGGGCACTCTAGTAGTGTTAGAGGAAACAGGATCGATGAGTACGATTGGGATGTAGAGTTCTAAGTTGAGATCACTCTTTATTCATTTTTTCCCTCCTTGTTAATTACACAGGCATTTAAAACCCTTTTACTATGAAATATCGAGGAAGAGGGGAACAGGAGGGGAGATGGGATTATTTTAGTTGAAAGAAATAAGACAAAGGTTCATTGCAATTTATGTGAAAATAATTATACAAATAAATATATATTTATAAGTTACATTCAACAGGCTAAGCGAATTAGTCTTCGGTATATTTCTTTAAATATCCAAAAGAAAAGAATGTAGCGATTGTAGTTACAGTATATTTGGCATTTCTATCTTCGTAGTATGGAAAAAGCAACTCATAAATGAGTTGTTTGTTAAATGCAGACAGACAAATGACTGTAAGTGTAAGAAATGAAGCAATTACAGATGCTCCACTGAGTCTAAAAACTTCAGTAACTGAAAAATCTCGAAAACTTATCTGAAATTTGGTAAAGCTTGCAACTTCGTATTCTTGTGATGAAGCACTACTCTTTTCAATGCATCTTTTAATACTTGAATTACGGTAGAACTTGTTGTTCATAATTCTGATCCAATAGGGCATTCTACAATGTTCAGGCCTTATTTCAGACATTCTAAAATTTACATTCTTCTGTGAAACTACTATTTCATATTCGTTTTCTTGTCTCGAGACATAACCTTTAATTATATAAAAATAAAACTTTTCTACATCGAAAACATAATTCTTGAGTAACTTTAATGAAACCTGAGCATAATTACCAATGTTAGAATAGAACCAAGAAGGCTCTACAGATTCTGTGTGTTGATTTGCAATAATCATAGGTTGGTCATATATTCCAATCTTTAGTGTTTCGCTAATAGAGTAACTTTCTCTAGTACCGTTAGTAACTTGAGTGCGGTTATTAAGGATAAAACTATCATCAGAAGATGAAGCTGTATCTGGGTTAGTGGAGTTGATTGGTTTCAAGTACTTGATTCCAATAGATATACTATCTACATCAAATCCATCAAGAGGTGGTCTTTGAAAAAGAAAAAAAGGAGGATTTAAAATAGCATTGCTTCTTCTACCAAAAAATTTCTGATTCCACATATCAATACATAAACATTGTTCATGGTTACTCATACTTCGTTTCTCCCAGTAGCATTGTCTAATGTTTGGATGAAAACTAAAGTAATTTTTATTCGCATGTTTATAAATTAAGATAACTTTAAGCCGGTCATTAAGATAAGCATCTAATATACTGTCTTTTTGAGAAACGTGCGGAAGGGAGCATATAGTCATTGAAGGAGCTTCTAATCTTGAATATACAGCAATTGATGTGGATATATTCGTCAGCTGGCCGGTTTTTAGAAAAATGAAGAAGAAGATAAAAGCCCAATAAAGCCCAAGTAGCAACAGTGAAGAGATGATGATCAAAGCAACTATTTCAGTGAATTTGGAATTGGGACCATTCCCAAACGACCCTTTTGGGACTAGCAGCTCCTTTATGGATGTAAGAATAGAAAGGATCATAGTTCCAAAATGATTTGTTATATTTATATAGCCGTCCAGGATGAAAATAATATGACTAAAGCCATGAATAAATCAACTCATTGAAGTAGAGCCATTAATTCTCAGATGAGTATACTTTTGCGATCGCTCCCTCGCTCCTTCTATTCGTACTTCCTTTCACTTCAGCTTTGTTTTATTATTATTATTATTTTTTTGTTGATTTAAAGAATTATCTATTTACTTTTTGATTTCCGCATATTACCGCCGGCGCCAAAGTGCACTTTTGCTGTTTGTGGTGTGGGGAGAAAAGCTGGTTTAAATGGCAAATAGATTATAAGGGAAGAGGGAAAATTGGGATATAAGAATTAAAAAAAGAAAAAAAGAAAAAAGAAAAGTAAAAGAGCTATACTGGAGATTATTATACTGGGATTAGGAGAGAGGCGGAGAAATTCTCTTGGCTGTGATTGTTGTAATGTATTTTGTGTTAAATATAATGAAATCCTTATAAACCTAAAAAAAAAAAATTAGAAAATAATTAAAAGGGAAGTAAAGGCGTGATTAACAGATAGTGATAGAATAGAAACGCATTTCTATAAGATAGGAGCCACATACAGCTGGGTAATATGAGAGAATTTGACGAAAATGTAGACTACAACGATGAGTTATGCGTTAAAGCTTTGAATAATTTGAATAGGCCTCCTGAAGTAGATGAGCCATTTTTAGAATTTTTCAGGCCAAAGCCAAAATTAAGAATAAAACAGAAACTAAGAGGTAAATCTTTAGATACTAATGATGCTTCTAGAGTTTCTGGTACTTTTGGTGAAGAACTGGAGCAATCTGGTTCAAACAACGCTCAAAAGTCTGTTTCTGCAGGAAGGAGTGAATTAAATACTTTACATGAGGATTATTATATTAGAGGGCCAAGTAATGGTAATAATAATATTAGAAGGGTCAGAAGTGAAATGGAGAAGTTTAATAAGGTTGGCGAAGGCATGAAAGCAGAGAATTTGTTAAGCAGTATTTTGATTTTCCCGGACCAATTTGGGAAAAAAGGAGGCTCAAGGACTGAAGTAAGAAAGAGGAAGCTAAATAGTAGTGGTAGCATTGATTCCTCTACAAAGGATGAGTTTCTTTCAGTGGCTACTCCTATTTCTCCTTATGTAATTTCACCAAAGAGTAATAATTTTGATTATTCAAGTGGTAATGCCCATAATAAAAAGCTTACAGAGAAGAATATTGATTTATTAAAGTCTCTGATTGAAATTAAGGAGAAGGAGCTGAACAATTTAAATACAAGCTATAGTTATGAGAAATCAGAATTTAAGCTTGAGATAATTAGGCTAAAGCAAATAATTAAAGAAAGCGAAGAGAGTCACTTACAACTGCAGAAGGAAATTGTGGAGAAGGATGAAGCTTTAGCAGAATCAAGACAGAGATATGAGAAGCTAGAATTGGATTTTGTATCTACAAAACAATCATTGGAAATAATGCTCGAAGCTGAGAGAAATGCGAATCAGCGTCTTAGACAAGAATTAAGAGAAAAAAATGTCAATGATTCAAGTTTAGGATACTTTGGTGAAAATAGTATTTTGGAGCTTCAAAGCTACAAGCTGAAATATTTTGAAGCAATGAGAAAACTGCAAAGATTAGAAACAGAGATGGTAATAAGTAGGAATAAAGGATATAAACTTGAGGAAGATAGAGAATTTGTGAATAATGATTCAGTTCCTATTTTTGTAGGTTTACCTGAAAATAAACAATATATTTCTGAATACAGCCCACAGAACCTACAAACAAATTTGGAAGTTTGCTTGAACATTAAAGAGGGCTTTGATGAAATTCGAAGCGATACCGAAATCATCCAGCTGGTTTCTGAAAACTCTATATTACAAGAGAAATTGATAAAATTAAGAGAAGAGCTTGAAATGGAGAAGAACAAATCGATAGTTGCAAATATCAGACATTTAACTCAAAGGCCAATTTTGATTTCTTCTTGCACCAGCACGCGCCTTTCAATGCATGAAATTGAGGCAATGGAGGCAAAATCTACTCAGTTTGAACAGAAATATGAACAAACTCGATTAAGATTGAAAAGAAATTTAGTAAAAGTTCAGATATTATACCCAAAAAATCAGCTTAATATTCAAAAGCTTGGTAATCTTGGAATCCAAACAAGTTCAAACTTTGAGTTAAAATTGGATAGATCGGTTCAAACTCATGTGGATGAAAATATGTGCGAGCATGCAAACACCGGTAATATTACTATTGGCATGCATAACGTGGGTAGTGACGCGACAGAGAGCGTTGAAAAAATTCAAGATGAGATAAGGATCGAGAATGATAAAAGTTTCTATGATTTGGCTTTTAACGATTATAATTTTGCCCCAAAATTGCTCAACAACTATGCTAAAAATTCAGATACTCAGGATGAATATGAGTGTGAAAAAATGGACAAGGAGTTGAATTCTGAGACTGAGAAGGAAGATAGGTTCAAGAATGATATTGAAAATTATAAAAATAAGTCAATTGGAGAGGATTTGTGTAGGAGTTATTTAATAGGCCGAAAATGTGAATTTTTAAAAAGAGTATTGCTTGAATTGAAGTTTGATATTGTAGAATTGAGAAACGTTGTAATGAAATTTATAGGACAACCACAAAATTTTACAGAAATTACTAAAAGTTTAATTAAAAATGGATGTGATATGGATATTGATTTTTATAGAAGAGAACATCTTCTAGAAACCATCGCATTTATTGTTTCAAAAATATATAGTATGTATTTGAAAACAGAAAATCAAGTTGAGGAATTTCTATTGAAAGATAAGGATTGGAGGAGTTATTCAAATAAGCTAGAATCGGAATTAAATAAAAACTCTTTAGAAAAGTCCGAACTTATAACTGAGATTAACTATCTTAGAAGGATGCTGAATGAAAGCGTAGAAAAAGAGAAAATGGTGAATGCTGATAAAGTTGAAAGAGGTGTAAATGTTCCAGGTTACAATGGAAATGATGATGTTATAAGTTGTTACACTTTTGGTGAATCCTCTAGTGTCAATTTGGAAAATGAAGTAGAATGGAATATTGATGACTTTAATATTACAAAGTTGATGAACTCAAAGAATAATGTTAATGTATCAAATATTGAGCCATTTAATACAGAGCTGGAGATTGTTGAGGAGTCAAAAAGCATAACTAAAGTGAAGAATGAGAGTGATAGCTTTAATAAGATTGTAAAGCTTCAAGGAAGGATTCGGTCATTCAAACAAAATCAGATTAAGCTACAATCAATTGAAAAAAATGATGATGGCCTAAATAATCAAATAGGGAAATCGTTAATTCCGTTTAAAAAGAATGTTTTTCACGATAAAAGTGAAGTTTTCAATGCTCAGGAAAATATTGAGTTTGAAGAAATGAATTCTCTTTTATTTCGTCATTCACCTCCTCAAATGAGTGGTGATGAATTAGCAACTCTAGGAGAATTAGAAGGAATGACAGGTACAGCAATGATGCTAAGATTATATCGCTATTATAAACAAACAAAACTATTAGAAAAGCAGGTAATACAGATATCCAAAGAAAAACAGAAGTTGGAATTAGAATATGAAAAGGATGCTCAGTCTATTCAGATGAATCTTTTGTCCTCCAAGCTTATTATTGAGGCTAGAGATATGGAAATTAAGACTCTTAAGGAAAAGTGTGAATTTCTCTCTAGCAAAGTAGAAGATGATATTAAAAACATTAAGTCCGCAGCTAGAGAGGAGATAGAAAAAGTCTGGAAACCTAAAGTGGAAGAGATTAATTCTAAATGCGAAGATTATTTATTTAAAATCAGTTCTCTAGAAAGTGAGTTGCTTATTCTTCGTCAGCAATTGGCATTCCAGAAACAACTAAATTTTAAGGAAACTAAGAAAAGTGAATATAGCAATATTATTAAAGGTAAATATTTGACTGGTGCAAACTCGGATAAATATAAGCAATTTTCTAAGGAGCTAATGGAAAAGATATCATATAAAGTTGATAGCTTCGAATTAAAAAGGAGTAATGACATCAATGATGATGTTGATGATGATGAATCTGATTCTTTGATAGAGAATAATGGTTCGGTTAATATTAAATCAGCTATTGAAGTTAGAGGTGAAGATTCTGATGATCAAAATATTTCTAGCTTAAAATCTGCCTTGACAAGATTAAAAACAATTTCTAATGAATATAAATCATTTAATTAGTTTGTTTCCCATTTTTCTTGCTTTAAAATTAATTTATATATATGTATTTTTTTAATGTGGATACATGCATGCAGCCATGCTTATATTAACGGTATTTTTGCATTACGTGGCAATTAAATTAAAAAAATGACGTGTGAAATAACTCCTTGTGGAGGAATCACTAATTGAAATTTTTTAATAATATAAAATTTTTTTTTTTGTAGTTTAGGGATGAAAAAACTGAAATAATTAATTTTATTAATAATGAGAAAAGATCGCAATTCATTGAACTATAATAGAAGTGTTATTGTTAAAAGAGAATTGGAAAACGAGGTAAATCAAACAGAATCATTGAATCAAGGTATTGAAAAAAATGCCTTAATTAGCAATATTCACGGAACAGAAGACTCAAATAAGAAACATTATTTATTAACAATATACGAGTTATATGTATTTAGAACTGTGGTATGCAGTTCTCATTTGCAGGGGAAGTGTAAGAATTCTGACAGCTGTCCATTTAGTCATTGCTTGACATGGCAGAGAAGGAATCCAAATGATCATTATTATTCACCTAAATTATGCCCAGAAATATGTTTTGTAAAGAGCAATGAAAAGATGAATTTGATAAGAAGGTGCAAAAAAGGGAAGTTATGTACATTTGCTCACTCAAAGGAGGAGCAGTTATATCATCCACTTATGTATAAGACTAAAGAGTGCTCACTATATCCAAATTGTAATAGATATTATTGCCCTTTTTCACATGGTATTGAGCAAATTAGAGCTCCAGAGAAGGTAAGAGAATCTATTGAAGAAGTAATCAAGAATCATTCACAAGGTATTTTAAAAAATCCGTATTTATTATTATCTAGTATTGTCGGAAGTGGAAATAAACCAAATTATGATAATAGAAATAATAAAAATCCAAAATCGTATCTAGATGTTACAAAAAATAAAAAGGATACCTTTTTAATTTCCGAACATCAAAATCCTACATTAAGTAAATCTAAAATGAATAACATTCAAGAATTAGAGCAAAAAGACATCAACTCTATATGGGATTCCGTTGACAACTGGAATTTGAATACATCAAATATGAACTTCCACCCAGCTTTTATGGAAATTATGTCATTTAACGAACAAGATCAGCATTTTATAAATCCAGACTTTAATCCATGCTCTTTTAGCATTGTAACCCCTGAAAGCAAATTTGAGACAGAATATGATCAAATTTGGAAGGAAATATCAACAGAATATTGCAAAAAAAAATTATGAACAGACTAAATATAATATTAATAAAATCATGAAAATGTTAAAGCCTATTCTATATTAAATTAAAAATAAATAACAAGAGAAATAAGTCCAATATATAATTAAAGGTAAAAAAAGAATCTAATTCTTTCCCTTAGCCAATTTTTGAGCATCAACTTTGGATGAGATTGTAGAGGAAGCTTTCGACTTTCCATCTGGAATCTTAATCAGTATAATGGGTTCTTCTGGCTTATCAGAACAGAATTGTTTATCTACAATAAAGTAGCCTCTTCTTTCAAGTTGAAGTCTATCTCCAGCTTTAAGATTTCTAATTAGTGGGTCGCAAAACGCAGGTGTTTCGAAAAGAGATTCAGTATTGACAAGATCCTGGATTTCATCACCTTCTTCTGGCTTTCTTTTGTTAATTAAATGATCATATTCTCTAAGAATACATTTAGTCAACACTGAAGGGAGGTTTGCAAGCCAATGGATCTTCTTCTTAGTTGATCTAAAATCACCTTCAAGATTGAGCTTACCTTCAAAGATACCGGTTGGTTGTTTATCTATTTTAGAAATATCCTGTATTATAGCATTTCCCCATTTCATAAGTGTAATTTCCTCCCCAGATACAATTTGAATTGCATCATCTCTATCAATCAAAACTGACTTATACATAACTATTTGGCCTTTACCAAGATCAGGATTCTTTTGGTGCAGGTCGCGCTGATTAATTAATGGCTCTTCTGGTGCTTCACTGAGATTTAAAACTACAGCATCTTGCCCAACAGCGAAGAATCTTGGAACTATTGGATCCATAAGTTGTTTATTAATAGTCCAGAGTTTATCCCATTCCATAAGGTTGGAATTTTTAGATGGCCCTTGTTCTGTTACGAATTGTAATAAGGCATTTGGGGAAAGTCCTCTTCTTACAATTCCTCTAACAGTGGGGAATCTTGGGTCATCCCATCCTTCTACAAACCCGTTATTGACAATCCAAGTCAGCTTTCTTTTTGAAAGGACTGTATTAACAAAATTAAGTCTGGAAAATTCATAAATTTTAACTGGCCTTAATCCTAGAGCATTAATAACCCAGTTATATTGTTCAATTCGATCAGAATATTCGTTAGTTCTTAATGCATGAGTTACTCCTTCAATGCTATCAACAATTGGGCAAGCAAAATCATATGTTGGATAAACTTTGTATTTTGTTCCTGTTCTATGGTGTGGAGTGAGTACGCATCTATATAGAACTGGGTCTCTCATGCATTTATTCTTACATTGCATATCAATTTTTGCTCTAACACAACATTTAAGTCCATGTTCCGTTCCGTCTATCATCTCTTTCCAGAGTCTAAGATTCTCATCTACCGTGTTATTGCGATTTTTACTTTCAATACCTTTACCTCTTTCTTCTCTCATAACTTCAACACATGTATCATCAACATATGCTTTACCTAATTTAAACATTTCTTCACAGTAATTCATTATAGTATCAAAATGATCCGATGTGAATGAAACATTAAATGGAGTTATTCCAAGTATTTTCAAATCTGTTTCAATACTTTCTTGAAACTCCTCATTTTCCAAAACAGGATTGGTATCATCGAATCTCAAAAGTAATTTACCTTCATATTTATTTGCATAATAGTAATTTAACAATGCAGCTTTTGCATGCCCGATATGTAAGTAGCCTGAAGGTTCTGGAGGGAATCTAGTAACAACTTGTCCTTGAATGGCATTTGGAAGTTTGCCTTCGTACTGTCCCGTCTTTGATTTATTATCTGATTTGGTTTTATTATTTGTGGACATATTTTTGATGTATTATGAATATTTATCAGTTGGGGTTAAAATCTAAACTTCAGTAAATGAAAGAAAATATTAATGTAATTGAAAGTAATTACTACTTATAAATATAGGTATAAGAAATGGTATTAATAATAATTACAAGTTACTGGCTATGAATAAATATTTATAACCTGTAATTTGGAATAGCAGCTTTGAAAATTACCAAACAATATTAGTAATTAAAAAATAGGATTATTAATATTAAATTATTTCTTTTTCAATTCTTGTTATTTATTCAGTTTTTAAATCCAACGCTTTTTGATTTTATTGTGAGTTAAAGGTATTGATTCAAATAAATAGTCAAATTAAAATTATATTGTATATAAACCAGATTAAAAATTATTATTCTAAAACAAAAAGAGGGGCGCATTTGGCGCTCAACGCGTAAAAAAATTGGTACCTAAAGTTAAATTTTGATCAAATAAAATGCTGAAAATCGATTTAAAGTTTTATATTTGAAGGATAATTTAATAATCTATTAATTAATTACAATAATTTATACTATTCGAGCATATTTAAATATTAATTAAAACAAATCATAATTCCTAATATTTATATTGGTATACTTAAATTAAAATTGAAAATACTTTAATGCGTCCATATGCATTTAAAAATTGAAGAGCGAATTTGCATGTGTTTTTGCAGAAGTGCATGTGAATGCGGCAGAAATTTAGTTTGAAATTTAAAAAAAGTTTTATTTTTTAATTAAACTTGAAAGAGTGTATTTCCCAGTGGTAAATGAAGGTTTAATCATATTCGATTGTTGTTTTATTGAAGAAATTATGAGATTAATTTCGTGAATAGCTTTTTGAACTTTTGGATGGTTTGGACCGTTAATTTCAATATACAACTTTTTCTTTTCGCTAATATGAACAGATTTGGTTGAAGGGTTAGAGGAATCTGGAGGAATATATATACCTTTAACTTGGCATGTAACTCCACAGTTTTCGTTGATAGTTTTGATGATATCTTTATGGACTATTTTTTGTCTTATTAGAGTAGGGTAATCATTAATTTCAAAGATTCCAATGACTCTGCCATTAACAACTTGATGAAGATTATTTGGAATTGTTATTGAGTTTGGATTACTATGATCAGTAACACTAATTATATTTGGTTTTTGGAGATTACATGTATTGTTAAGCTTTGCAGCATTTATTACGGCAAGTTGCAAAGCTTTTTCAGCTTCTGTCATCTGAACAGTTTCAAGATAAGATTGTGAATTGGTATATGAAGTTAAGTTATTATTATTAGTGGCTTCATCATCATAATTTGGGTTAATAAAGATTTGTTCTTCAGTAATATTTGTTGTATCAGGAATAAGTCCAAGGGCTTTTTTAGTATCATCTTTAAGAAGTTGAAGGGAGCTTTTCTCATCCTTAGAAAATTTAAATCCCTTACCTCCAAACCCAAAGTTTCGAATTCTCTTATTTGACGACTTATTACTTGATATAGATGATGAATTCTTGTTCTTTAGGATCAACTCGTTATAAATCTGTATAATCTCTGGCTGAATAATTATAGTGTTGTCATCATCACCAAAGTTACAGGGAGTAGTATTACTGCCATTATTATCATCATTTTTCTGAATACTCCCATATATATGCCTATTTGAAGTACTATTATTTGAATACTTCATGGCAAGCTCAATTAAATCAAAAGATTGGGGTATTTCATTTGGTAATAAAAGAGTAAAAGAGGTGCCGAAATTTCCAGCTCTTCCAGTTCTTCCAATTCTGTGAATGTAATCTTCAATATGGTGAGGAGCTCCAAAGTTAATAACAAGTAGAATATTGTCAACATGAAGTCCTCTGGAGAATATTGATGTTGCTATAAGAATGTTCTGGCCTGACGGAGGAGGTGGGTTAGAGTTCATGTTGGTCTTTGAGAAAGTGGTTAAATTTGAATGTCTATCATAGTGGTCTTGACCACTATGTAAGGTTAGGCAGTTATAGCCAAAAGGAATAAGTTTGGCAAAAAGTTCATCAACATCAGTTTGTCTATTACAGAAAATCACAATAAGTCCAAACTCTGCCCATTCACCAAGAAGTTGGAGTAATCTTAAAAATTGATCATTTTCATTATTAAGTAACTCAATGTACTGTTTAACATTCTGGTTCATTTGGCCTTTTTTTCCAACAATTACTTGTATTGGATTATGGAGTATTTTATTTGTAAATTGTTCAATAATGTTTGGGAAAGTTGCAGAAAATATGGCAATTTGTCTGTCAGGCCTTATGATACTTATGATACTGAGAAGCTGGGGAGCAAAACCCATATCAAATAATCTGTCCCCTTCATCAATGACTAAAAATGAAATAAATTGAAAAATAACGATTTTTTTATGTAATAGAGCCATAATATCAATAATTCTACCAGGAGTTCCAATTACTATATCTGATCCTGATCTGATTTTATTAAGTTGGTGACTAATACTGAGCCCACCACAAATAATATTGGTGGTAAGATCTACAAGATTTGCAAGCTGAGTAGTTTGCTTATAGACTTGGAGAGCAAGTTCTCTGGTTGGAATGATAATCATCGCTCTAACAAGACTAGTATTCTTATTTATTTGGATATCCATATTTGTATTGAATGGATAATTATTGTTTGATTGTACCAGTACATGTCTTATAAGAGGAAGAATATAAGCTAAAGTTTTCCCACTACCAGTCTCCGCGATACCAATCATATCATATCCAGACATTAATATAGGAATTGATTGCATTTGAATCGGAAATGGTTTGATAATATTTTTTTTTTTAAGATAATGATGAATTGGAAGTGGTAATCCACACTGTGAAAAGTTGAATATTGGTTTAATAGAAGAATATGGTTGATTTGAGTCGTTCGAAGTTTTGTTAATATTTCTGATTTTTTTAATGTGAATACCATTGTTGGTAATTCTAATATGATCAACTTCATGTTGTTTAAGCTTTTTAATTTCATTAACTTCTTTGTAATAATTTTTAATAATTGGTGAGTAATTGAATAGTTTGTGGTTTATTTCAGGAATTCTCTTCTTTTTATCTAGAGAGAGAAGTTCATCAATTTTACTTAAACTTGGATTCATATGGCATAATGAATTACTTTCATTTTGATAATCTTCCTTTTCGAAATAATCATCTTCTTGATCAGATAACTCAAAGTCATCATCAAAATCAATTTTTGGTTCTGATTGAGAAGACGAGGGATTAAAATTCTGGTTTGTATTCCCAGTATTGTCGGAATTATTGGACTTTAATGCTTTAATAAATTCAAGATAGTATTCTTCTTGATCATTTTTTTGATCGGATAAAGATTCCGAATTCAGCTTCTGAATATCATCTAAAGTGATTGAATTATCTGAAACAACTTTTTTCTTCTCAGGTTCGTAATTTGTTTTAAGTAATTCTGACAAGGAGTGAATCTTAGAGATTCTATTTTTTTTGAGAGAGTCAAAGCCAGAATCGTGAATTTCAATTGATGCATTACTCATTTTTTTGAAACTTAAGCCTTTTTTAGTAGTTTAATAGAGAAGAAGACCTGGTTGATAAAATTTAATTGGAGGTAATGTTGTATTTATCTTATTTTAATTAAACCACAAGATGAGTTCATTCTTTAATAATTAATGATTTGTTTTGTACTCTAATCCTCTTATAGTGATATTCAGAGCATTGGATAAGAATAATTAGGTTTATAAGTAATTTTACTTGTTATTTTAATCTAAATTAAAACAATTTAAATTTAAAGGATATAAATGAATTGGGCGGCAAATTTTGAGATGACGAGTTTTATTTAGCCAATAGAAATGTGAATACAGTTTTTGGCATAATTAAAGAATAAGAAGATTCTATTTGGAAAAAATTAAGTTATCCTGTGATAAATGCGAATATGCATTTAAAAATTTTAATATTTATCTTGAATATGAAGAAAGCTGGTGACAACGAATAGCATGATAAAAGGTAATTTACAATTTAAGTGGGAGATTTGTAACTTAAAATTTTTTTTTAAAAAAGTTGAATTACTTGATTAAAGAAGAGCAAGTTCATTGTTACTAAGATGATTATTTTCAACTTTTTTTTTCAATACTGATTAAGATTATATAGGTACTAGTATGCATATTTTTTGAATGATTAATAGCGTTCCCGCTCATTGTGGGGAGTTTTTTGGGCGGGAACTCATTATCGGGAGATAATATATTACAAAATACCGAGCATGTTAATAAGAGAGTAGATTATCCGGTAAGGCGATATGATGAAGTAGACTTGTAAGTAATCGTTAAATAGAGGAACATATATAAAAGTATTATGAAAAAACTGTAATAATGCAAGAAAGTGAGAGGGGTAGAAGCATCATTGTGAATAAATAAGAAATACGTATAGTGGACCATAGATAATTAAATAAGTATATTTAAATTGGAACAACGAATAAATAAAAGATATAAGTTTAAAGTCAGAGTAAGCATTGGGAAAATTAATTAGTAATATAAATAAAGTTAAAAGCGGAAATTTCAAGTCAAGTCTAGTAAAATTAAGAGTATATTGCATATATACATAATGTATATATGTATATGTTAAATATATGAGTTGATTTATATTTGAATATATATATTCAAATATATATCCAAGCATTATATATAAATATATATACACGTATTGTTAATACCAAAAAGTAATATATATATGCGTATTTATTATTAACAAAACAAGTGTTAACTAGTTAATTTAATTTATAAGCCCAAGAAATATCCCTCACACAATCAAAACAGTACATGATTTGTGTTCGTCTACTAGATGTTAATAAAATATATTGAAATATACATTTAGTGGAGCTGAAAGGGAACAGTAAACAAGATTAAGAATTAATTATTCGGAGGCTGGTTAAATATCTGGATAGTTAAGGAGAGAATTTTAGTCTCACATTTTTTGTGAAAGCAAGCCCTGTGAGCTTCAAGGTAAAAACTTCATTTATTTCTTAAAGTTCTTTAATCATAAATAATATCAGCCAAGATATAGAACAAGTCAAGATCTTTCTCTCTTTCCTTCTTTATCCTATCTTTTTCATTCATTCATTCATTCATTCATTCATTCATACATACATAAAATACATTCGTTTATTCATTCATACATTCATTCGATTATTTATCACTAGAAAAACATTAAGGAGTGTGTTAGGTGAAAGAGAAATAGAGAGAAATAAACAGATATTGAAATAATTGCTCAAATAAAAAAGTTCAATGTATTAATGGTAATTAACCGAGATAACGCTTTATAAAGATTTATTGTTATATTATAAAGTAACGCTTTTAATACTTATTCGTTATATAGAGAATATATAAATCGTAAAACTATTTTAAAAAGTAGGCTTTTTGGAAGAGAGACACTTTGTTAATAATGACAAACTCGATTCAAAAGGGAAATTTACCTATATCATCGCCATCAATTTCTACTTCAAACGCTGGAGCGACGGTCAATGTGGGGCGGGGTGAAACAGAAGAGTTTGTACATTTCTTATTTAGAGAAGGTTTCCTTGTAAAAGGTTCTCGGATGGAAAGCTATGATTTTCATTCTATTACTCCTTCTCTCTCATATCTTATCCAAAAGAACTTTGGAAATCCCACTAATGGATGCCACACAATAGTATCTGCTCACTCATCATTAGCTCTTAAAAAGCAAAGCCATCCACTTCAAGGTAGGAGCTTTAGTTTAGTTTCAAAACCGAATATCAAAGACGAGAATGTGGATGCAAACTCACAAAAGATCTCTGCTTCACCAGACTCTAAGCCTTTACGTGTTGAAGTCCCAAAACAATTTGAAGATTGGCGCGCACACGATATCGGTATTGGATTTTTATTGTATGGAGAGTCCGCATGCTTTGTTTTGGCGCGCATGATAGAATTAACATATGGAAGAGTCGCGAATAATGGAGTTGTGACATGTTGTGTATTGAGTTCAAACTCAAATTTCTTGGAAAATGAGTCTCACAATATTCCGGTAGGAAATGCAACAAAAACATCGTTGAATACGGATATCGAATTGAAGAATGATGAGGTCTGTATTAATAGGAGGATACCAAGATGTGGAATAGTAGCAGAGTCTCCGATTGGAGTTCCTGGAAATGTATTTATATTGAACCCATATTTGGAGGTTGGAGAGATTCAGGCCATAATTGAGCTGGAGGTTAAGAGCACTAACAGTATAAAGCAAGTTTTTGCTTGTAGGCCAGATCTTGTCGAGCTTGGGATGTCCAATTTTGAGTTGTCAACCAAAACTCCATGCTTTTTGTTGGCAGTAAAATGCAGTATTGACTTGACACTACCGATTTATGTTTATAAAAGGAATACTGAATCGAATTATTGTCCATTGAGAGTGGTGAAGGAGGGCAGTTTGGTGGTTGGAAAGGATTTTCAGCTTTCAATAGAGATTCTGATGAGTCTTTATACATGGTTGAAGAGCCATCTACTTAATCCCAAATCTCCATTTTTTGACTTGGATTATGGCAAATTTTACTATACCCGAGCACTGGAACTACTTTCTAATATTGAGTATATTGTAAGAGTTTCAGGAGGGGCTGAAAAGACTATTTCTACTCTTGGAGGGAATATTAACTTAAACGATGTTGGGTTAGGTATTTGTGGGGGGGGAAGTGGACTCTCAAGACATTTTGGGATTTCCAAGCTTGGGACTCCGAATTCAAGATGCTCAATTTCAACAGTTGCTTCTACAAACACTCCTGTAAGCATTGGAGAAGTTCAGACTGATCTGAAAGCTACGAATAATAATTTATCTTTGGGAGGAGGGCTTCTACCAGGGGGAGGAACTCCTGTTCAAGGGGGAGTTTCAGGAAATACTTTAGCCCAAGAAACTTTGATAACTGTGAAGATATTTAATAGTAGCAATGGCAACAACAACAACAGCAACAACAATAACAGCAATCCTCCTGTTTCAGGTAGAGGTAAAAGAAATGTCAAATTCACTAATACAATAACTCCGGGGCAGAATTCTTCCTCAACTGTTAGCACATTAGTTCCTGGTACCATTGTAAGATTCAGATCCCAAATCCCAGTTGATGCCAAGCTTATTCAAGGGGTTCCCGAGACTGATTACTTTACACATGTACAGCAAGTTTACTACCATTTCCAAAAAGGAGAATGGCGAGCTGTATATGGTCCTTCAAAGAATAGACAACAGAAATCGTTTTCTGTCAACAAATACGGATTCTACGAAGCCAAGCGCCTAGCTGAGGAATGGAGACTCAGATACCTATATTCGAACCCAAATGGACCTAATGGACAACAAAATACCGCCCACAGCAAATGCATACGGTGCGGAAGTGGTATGGCGGGAAGTTCCGGTTCGTGTGGGCGTCCTGCATGCGTGAAGTCAGGTGTGGACTGTGTTTGCAAATATAACTCTAATGGTATTTATGAGGATACCCGTGGATCCGGAGGGGGTACGAGGTGTAGAACTGGGAGGAAGCGAAGGTCATCTCGGGTAGAGATGGAGAGGGAAGTTGGTAGAGGACCAGCGGCTGCAGCAAGTGGAGGACTTGTTGTAGCATCTATTCCAGGTTGCGTTCCTACCAAGGTAATGAATAAGGGTAACGGTGTGTCTGACTTGGAGGTTTCGAGTAACTACACGTCGAAAATTGGAGAAGTTTTGAGCGAGATTCCAACAATAACAACAGGAAATGTGCATAACACTGGTGGATTGGGGGGAGGGAAAGGAGGAAGAATTTCTGAGACAATGATCGGAATGGAATCAAGGTCTCCAAGGGCGGTATCTCAGAATGAGGAAGGTGAAGGAGAGTCTAGATCTGCGGAGAGTTCGGTCTATTCCACAATAGATGGGATGATAGCCTTTGGGAATGCGGAATTTTCAGCTTCAGTTCCGGATCAAAAGCCATGTGCCGGAAAGATTTCTATTATTGCAAGTCAGTCCCCAAATAGCAAGCCTATTTTGCATCCTTCTATTTCTGGAGTTGGCTTTATGGGTCCGGAGCCAGGGTTTAAGGATCATTCTATGTCTCAGAAGGTTTTAGATATCTCAACTTCTTCTACTGCCTCTACCACTCCCTCAAATACCCCTGGAGGACTGGCTGGAGCATGCATTCCATTGGGAGGCTTTGGGCATGATCAGGTTCAAAAGTCTTTTGAAAGCGATGAGTTACTAAATGTTTCATCATATGGAGGGGTTGGAGTAGCTGTTGGCAGTGCATGTGGTGGAGTTAGAAATATGAGCAATACAAAGTTGGCTTCGTCTCCGTCTATTGGACAACTGATTTCTTCGGCAAGTTCTACCGCCACTTCATCTTCCACTCCTATGATGATTTCAGAGATTTCTTCTCCATCAATTTCATCTCCTGTTTCTGTTGGAGCTAATTCCTGTTCAGCCATTATTTCTCCAGATAAGCAACAATCATTGATTGGGGTTGGAAAAGTAGTTTCTGGCATATTGCATTCAATTTCAGAGACTCCCTATCCGGTAGATCCTGTTCCTGCAAGAGGAGGAATTGCTTATTCAATTCAATCAAGTTTGGCTGACCCAGGTAAATCAGGAAAGCCATCATCTTTGTCTTCATCATCTTCCTCTTCTGCATCTACTTCACCTCCACAGGGAGATGGGATACCATCAAAAGGACCAATGATACTTTCACAATCAGCTCAAGCAATATCTATGGGATTTCCAGCATCGGGAAATCCTTATTCTGGACACTTCAATACTTTAGGAATCTCAGATTCCTATGGGTGTATTTCTCCAGTTATTGAAGAGAATTGCTGGAATTCTTCTGCAAGCAATGAAGCAATGAGTTCTTCATCAATGAATACTAATTCCAATCTGGCTAGTGCTGTTGGCACGTCAAGCAATAACACTAATATTGGTGGTACGATCTCTACATCCACTGCATCCCCTAATTCCAATACTAGTATGATGCCTACTTCTAATAATACTAGTGTTGATACTTGCGGTGCTAACAGCGGTTCCTCTGTTAATGGTAAAACAGTTCCAGTAATGAATGCCAATGAAAATATAGCAGGTGTTAATGTTTCTCAAAGCAGTGAGAGTTTAGGTATTGGAGGGGGTGAAAGAGGAAGCTGCCATCCTACGACGACTTCTGGGAAGAATAGCAATACAAGTCACTTGAGCTCACCTGGAACAGAAAACATTTCGGCCTCTGTTGTTGGATCCAGAAGTTCTGTTGACGAGTGTTCAAGTAATCACAGCGAAAACGACTCTAATAGAAACAAAAACGAAAATAACAATGAATGTAGTGAGAGTCCAGTTACTAATGGAAACATGAGTGTAAGCAACGATGAGAACTCGGATCGCAGAAATGTTGGTTCTGATGTGAACCGTAACAATGGAAACCCATGGATCAAAAGAAATGCATGGGATGAAGACCTTATAATAGATTCATTCTTCGTTGGTTAATTGAGAATTTAATCTACATTTTGGTACTATTATTATTACTAGGATTGGCTTATAGAAAATTTTTAGCGGAAATAGGAAACAAGGGTGAGTATTACACCAATAAGTATTGAAACAAATGACAAGGGAAATACAATTTAGAATGGAGGAGCTAATATTTTTAAATAGTATAAGTGATTTACAGACTTAAGTTATATAAATGATTAAAAAAAACACTGAAGTACATCGTCCTCTCGTATTATATTAAACATCGCAATCAAGTGTTGGTTTGAAATGGAAATCTTTTGGTTTCACCAGTTAACCTACTTTATTTCATTGCTGCAAAAGCAGCATATAGTAATATTAGTGCTAAGATTATTAAATACTAGAATCTGTGTTTAATATGAACACATTTTCCTTCACCTTGATATTTAGCAAAAATCATCGAAGTATGTGGTTTTTAATATGTCTTTTTCTGTTCTTCCTTATTTTGGTAAATTGGAATCAAAATTAAGGATACTTACGTGGAAATTAAGGCACGTTGCTTTTAGGGCTTTATTAGCTCATATATGATACTTGAGCGGGAAAGTTTGTATTTATAATGCAAGTTTTCTCGTTCTTGAATGAAACAGAGTGAATTTGGAGTCGAACTAACCATTCTACTGTCTTAATTTTCAGCTTAGTTTTTATTATTCAATTTTAAGCAGAAATAAAGTGCATGAATATATATTTGCAATACAATACGTGATATTTATAGGTATGCCAATGGAAGAAAAGTGGCATCAGAACTTTGTATTCGAGGTCTTTTCCCGTATTTCGTAGTACTTGATAAATTAATCACTTCAAAAATAATTAGTTAACGCTTATTTCCTCCTAGAAGTGCTTCTTTCAACTAATGTTGCTTCCTGGCTCCTTTTTCTCTGCAGACTTAGTTCCGTCCCCGAATTTGCCGCCAACGCCTACGCTTAATAATTTGCATGCAAACAATTTGTAATAGTGGGCCCAACCGGACTTTTGCCGCTCAAAGAGGGTCGGCACACACTGGCCCGCTTAAATAGAAATGCATGTATTAAGGTATGAAGTGACCAGGAAGTAGCAGAGAGAATAGACATAGGGGAAATATTGAGATTAAAAGGGAAGAAAAGGTGTATGATATTTGCTAGGATTGTGATCTTTTTTTTTGGTATTTTTTTTTTTAATTGATAAACTGAAGCGATCAAGTATAAAATAATATAACAGGTATAAACTCAAAAAGAATTGAAAGCGTTATTAATACTTTGATAGTAAGGAAAGATAGAAATTAGTAGGTTGGGATAAGAAAAGCCAAGAAACTCTTATCCAGAAGTATAAAATATTTGAATGGTATGAGTATTTTAGAGAGAAGATGCCAATAATGAAAAACAGAGATGCTAATTTTAATTATGGATGTTTGATGGCCGAATTAAAGGAAAAGATGCTTTTGTTTAGAAGTAGATTGAACAAAGGAGATGAAGGAAATCAGGAAAGTTTCTTAGAAAATAAGTCACGAGATGAGTCTAAACTAGGCAAGGATTCTTTAATTTCAGAAAATGAGCTGGATTTTTCTCTAAATATTGACTCTAGTTCAAAAGCTCTAATGCTTTCAGATAGGATTGTTCAAGAGAATGAGACAGAAGTCATGCTCGAATCAGGTATTGAAAGTGGGGATGAATCTAGAATAGGACTGTCAAATGATTCCAAAGTATTTCCATATCCGATATGCTTTGTTTCCAAATCACTTCCAACTCCTCCAAAGGATTACAATTTGAGAAAAACAGGAATTGATTTGAATGCCAGTAAATACTTTCAGGGAGAAGGTATTGAATGCAATCGAGTATCTAAAAAGTTAATGTTTTTGGTGGAGAAGGAGAAGAATGGAGATATGGAGGAATGGTGGAAACTTAGAAAAGCGGATTTTAGTAATGATAACAACAATTTACTACAAGGTCAAAATTTAGGGGAGGTTTTAGAAGCTGAAAAGAGTTTTCATAGTCAAAACATCACCGACGAATTGGAGCATGATGATTCCAAGGAGAGGAAAGTTAATCAAGGTGAGTTAAGTTTACCTCAAGCTATCAGACCTTCTCAACTACCTGAGAGAAATATTATTCACAAAGGACAAGTAACTGATACAAATAGATTACTTGAAAAGAGTCAATCTATAGAAAATATTAGAGGTTTTGAGGAGAATATATGTTCAAAATTAGAAAATCTCAAGTATACTCAAGTTTCATCCGTATCAGGCCTGAAAAAAGGTAGTATTTCCAGTGCTGATACTATGATCAATAATAGTAGTGAATCCAAAGCGAGCATAGGCACTCCAAAGATCAGTAATGTTAATACAAATGAAGGTATCTGCAGAAAACAGAGCCAAATAAATCCTATAGTTAAGAAAAAAAGCCAAATATATCAACAGAGAGGTAACATTATCACTACTAGATACTATATAATGGCTTCTCAACTTAGAGTTATAAATTAAAAATAATATATATATTCAAACAAATTTTGGCGCCAAGTCGGCCATGTTAAAATAAAACTTTTTAAAACTTATGGTAGTTTTTTGAATGATGTAAAAAGTTACTGATTTTCAGTGTGGCTTTTAATATTCGAATATATTTGGAATGAACAAGGAGAAATTTTCTTTTCGTTTAGGAAAATTTAAAGAAAAAGAGTCGGAAAACCTGGGAAATATTTTCGGGGAGGAAAAAAAGTTAAAAGGCGATAAGGACAATAAGAGAAATGCAAGAGACTTAGACCCAAGAGGATCAGATAATTTTCAAAGCATTAGCATGAATTTTGAGTACAACAAGTCCATTAAGTTTTATAATGAGCATCCTGAGTTACTGGAAGATTTTGACAGGCCAAATGAGGTGAAAGGACAAGAAGCCGAAAAGGGACCGGAGAAAAAAGAGGAGCCAAAGAGGGCTTTTTTAGGTAAATCAAAGTATTTAGGCATAATAAAAGAGTATGTGGAACTGAGAAACATTGAAAAACAAGAAATTCAGGAAGAAAAGATTCAAAAGGAAATACAAGAAGAAGAAAATACTCAAGTATTTATCACAGACTCGTATAAAGAAGTTTTGGAAGAAAGAAAGAGGCTCAAAGAATCTTTGACAAATAGAAGGTTGTCAGAAGGTGAGGATCCTAAGATTAGTGGGCCCTCGAATATTTTAGAAGTGAGATTTTCCCCAGTAAAAAACGAATTAGAAGATGAAGAGAGTGACAAAAAAACCACTTCTGATGCTCTAAATGAAGACTTGAATGTCAGTAATACTAATTCAGCTAATATTTCCACAGCCAAAGACGATTGTGTGGTAAATAGTGACAAAATTTCAAAAACTAGCAAGAATTTGAAACTTATTAAAATACAGCAAGCAAGACAACGATATTTGCTTCGAAAACAAGCAAAAAATTTATCAAAACACGAAATTCATCCTAGTAAATAAATAATGGTTATACTAGATTTGAATTGTTTCTAAATAGATTAGTTTATAATTAAATTTTTTTCTCCTTATTTTTCTTTAATTCACTACTTGCATGCACATGTAAACAAGATGGCGCCGGCGCCAACAACATACCGGTATTAAAAATTAATTATTAACTTAATGGAAAATAAAAAGAGGAGCCAAAAGAATTTTAATTTAAACTGAAGAAAAACGAAAAAATTTTGAGAAGGTGGGGAAAAATAAGCCACTTGGGAATCACTTTGCTTCTAGATCGTTGTGAGAGGACCTCTTACTACAGCTTAAGGTGGGGAGGTGCGTCAGAAAGGATCCAAAGGTAAGGACGATTCAATTGTATATTTTGATAGGGGAGTGGTAGTCAGATCCTCTTAAGATTTGTAGATAATTGGGAGAACAGTTGGAAGAGAGTAATTACAGAACTTTTTAAAAGTTAATTTTGTGCGGAGAGGGTCAGATTATAGTCTTAAAAGCAAGTATATTTAGACTCTGTAAACAAGATACCTTAAAGTAAAACTTAGATATTCAAAGGTGAATGTGAAGTTGACAAAGATGAGTGGGGAAGATGAACATAAGAATGCTTTAGCAACTTACGCTCAAAAAGTGAAAGAACATAGAGAACTGGAAGTTAGTTTGAAAAAGAAGAGAATGGAGATTAGGGAGCTAAGCAAGGTGTATGACAAGACGGAGGATGATTTGAAGGCATTGCAGAGTGTGGGCCAAATAATAGGTGAAGTATTGAGACATTTGGATGATGAAAAGTGTATAGTAAAGGCTTCAACAGGGCCTAGATATGTTGTGGGATGTAGATCAAAGCTTGATAAAAGCAAATTAACGTCTGGAACTAGAGTTGCTTTAGATGCAACTACTTTAACCATAATGAGAAGACTTCCTAGAGAAGTTGATCCAATGGTTTACAATATGCTTCACGAGGATCCTGGAAGCGTGAGCTACTCTCAAGTAGGAGGATTGAATGAACAAATTCGTGAAATTAGAGAAGTTATTGAACTTCCTTTGACAAATCCGGAGCTATTTAAAAGAGTTGGAATTAAGACTCCCAAGGGAGTACTTTTGTATGGCCCCCCTGGAACTGGCAAGACTCTTTTGGCTAGAGCCATGGCTTCATCAATGAATTGCAACTTCATGAAGGTTGTTGCATCTGCCATAGTGGACAAATACATTGGGGAAAGTGCAAGAGTTATAAGAGAAATGTTTGGTTATGCTAAGGATCATCAACCGTGCGTTATATTTATGGATGAGATTGACGCTATAGGTGGAAAGAGATTTTCCCAAGGTACTTCGGCTGATCGTGAGATTCAGAGAACCTTGATGGAGTTATTAAACCAATTAGATGGTTTTGATGAACTTGGAGCTGTCAAGATTATTATGGCTACAAATAGACCCGATGTATTAGATCCAGCTTTGTTAAGACCTGGAAGACTTGACAGAAAGGTTGAAATTCCTCTTCCAAATGAAACTTCCAGAGTTGAAATCCTTAAAATTCATTCCTCTAAGCTAGCTAAACAAGGGGAAATTGACTTTGACGCTATTTGCAAGCTTTGCGATGGCTTTAATGGAGCAGATATGAGAAATGTTTGTTCCGAGGCGGGAATGTTTGCAATTAGAGCTGAAAGAGACTACATTATTGAAGAAGATTTCCTCAAAGCTGTGAGGAAGCTGGCTGAGAATAAGAAAATGGAGGGGAACCTAGACTACGAAAAGGTTTAAAATGTAGATTAGACAAGAACTTTAGTCATCACTTCATTTAAATTTATCATCTAAAAATTCTAATTTTGTTCTATTTATTCAAACTTAAATTTGGTAGCTAGTTAGATTCTGAACTCCAAATCTTCTTGCTAATTAAGAAAAGAAAATTTAAAACCAGAGTAATTGCAGAAAGCGAAAGTTGGATAATCACTAAAACTGTAATCATATAAAAGTTTGGGCGGGTAAAGCATGCATTTTTAAAAGCCAAATAGTCTTGTGTGGGTAAACTATACAGATTTGGAGAAACGGAATCAATGTTGCAAAATAACTTTAGCAGCTGATTTCCAAACCAAACAAGCGAGCAGGACCATGAAAATACGAATGTTGAGTAGAATTTTACTATTAACGAGATTAATATAAGCATTTTACTACATGATAAGGAGGCAATATAGCCAAGAATACCAAGTAATATCGCAATTAAGCCAGAATGAACAGCTGCAGCAAGTATAGTTCTATAGTAATAGTCCACTTGAGACTTTAGATCTATGTTGCTTTCTGCTGAACTAGAGTATCTGAATCTGAAGCAATAAAGAATTAATGAAGCCACAAGGGCAGCGTTTCCTATATATGCAATAGAATAGTCAAGAATTCCAAGTCTCTGAGATTGAATAAAGTTCCCTAGGTACTGTCTTCTAACTACAAATAGCTCCATAATAAAGTTTGTTGAGAGGTAAACGGAGTAGTAAATGATAATAAAAGAAAGTTTATTTAGAGCAAAATTTGAAGTTTCAATAATAAGGCTGGATTCTTGAAGTACCTTGATCTCCTCTAGATTGGATCTACAATTTACCATAAGCTTTACCATAGCTGTGATTATGATCGGCAAGGAGATAAATGGGGACTGCCAAATAAAAACCTGATCAATAAATAACTTAGATTTGAATATCTTAACCCATTTAACTATTATTCCTTGTTTAAATAATATAAAAAGTATACCAAAAATACAATTAATGATTAACTGAGCCACCATAACTATAGTTGTTATAATGGTCATAATATTTGCCTGATTCACAAAATTAACAACTTTCTCAAAACCATCATTGCTTTTTAAATAATCTGCCAATTCATACTCCTGATAAATAATATATACTCCAAGAGTAATAGAAGAAATTAATAGCAAATATTCTGCTACTAAAAATATAGCCTCTTTTTTGTCAGTATACTGCCGAATAAACTCCAAACTAGAAACGCTACCTTTTACAGAAGTTAAGCTTCCAATATTCAACGTAACTTGATGAATATCCTCTTTCAAGTTTAGTTGTATACTTGGTTCTAAATCACTTTCTGTAAAATTTCCCATTTTTTCCTCACCTTCAAACAACACAGGCTGTGTTGCCAAGATATTTTCCAATTCAATTTCATTTTTCCTAGTTTGTTTCAAATTATCTAAAGATTTCATAGATAAATCTTTCCAAATTAATCAAATTACCACTAATGTATGTATATCCTAATTTTCTTTTTATCAAATTTATATTCGCCAATGAAATGGCTTATTAGAGCAATCAATTAAAGTAACAAGTTTTCTAAATTCTTTAATAATTTCTTATGAACTTTCAAGTAATTCCTGACAAAATGACTTCCTTTTGCAATGATCTCTAAATAATAGTCATCAAGTACATAATTTAAACATTCATTTACATTTAAAAAAAAAAATTAACTGGATTAATTCAAAAACATATTCGTTGCCGCCAGAACACGTCATTAACGGTATAGAAAAGGCCAATATATATATTTTTTGCCACGTACATTACTGTCCAAAAAATATACTTCGAAGTAATTTGCATGTATGCACAGATGCAAACAATTTTAGTATTGCAAATTATATGTGGGCAGATAAAAAATATTTGCATTAATTTATTAAAAAAATTAAGAAAGAAAGATTGAGGAGTGAATAGACAATTATAAGATAAATAATAAATATTAAAGTTTGGTCAAGAGCTGAGGAAGAAAACGTTGAAATGCTTAAAGAATTCCAATAACCCTAAGACCAATTTCGCCAGTTTTGCAATTGGGGCAAATTTCTCCGGTAAACTGTGAAAGGTGATTACTGGAGCAAACTGGGCATTTAACAAAATCTTGAGACTTCGGATTAATTTTTGTAAGCGAGGATGAACAAATAATGATGTGTTCAACATCTCTATGTGGATCAAAGTTAATATTATGTTCATCTGTGGCTTTTTGGTCGCATGCTACGAGGATTTTCTGTGTCTTTTCGACGTCTTCAATATTCGGAATACCCAAGAGTCTTTTAGCAAAGCTTGCTGTGGTTATATAATTCTTATGCTTCCATGCAATACCCATTGCTCTTCTAAGGACTAAAGAGGTATGTAATGGTTGAAGCTTGCAGCATGAAAAGTATGAGATAAGCTCCAAATTCCTGATAACAATTTCTGTCTGATTTTGGTCTTTACAGTTATTTAAAAGCTCAATTCTAGCAAGTTCAAGCCTCATCCCAATGCAGTATTGGCAGATTAGTTCCGAAAGTTGTTTTAGCTGGTCAACATTTTGCGAATATAGAGTGTAATGCTCTAAAACTAAGGGAGCAACAATTATTGCTTGTTGAAAAACTTCCAAAGCTGACTGGAATTTTCCTGAAGTGACCAGCTTCTGTCCAGTTTTCACCAACTCTATCAAGTTGGATTCATTGAACAAAATTATTGGAGAAATATGCCCATTTGGAGAGTTCTCATTAAAGAGTTTGTACCCCTCCAAAATTAGGGGTAAATTAATACTAGGTCCTTCAGAGAAGCTTGGTAAGCTATAAGTAGAGCTAAGAGCAATCATCTTGAAGATTTGTTTGAATGGCAGGCATTCCTTGACTCCCATCTTCCTTAAAAGAATTGTGAGTGCGTCTTCGTACTTGCCTGCAACTATTAAATTAATAATAGAGTATCTGGAAGATGCAGCTGGAGCATTTTCGGGGCCGCATAAGATTCTGTCTTGGAATGAAGGACCTAGACTCATCTTTGATAACCCATTAGAGTCAGGAGCCTCGTTTGCATGCAAGTTTTGTTCCCCAAATACATCGAAAACACTTTCTTCGTTTAGTTTTACATCATTTGGAACATCAATATTATCTATATCATCCCATTCTGGCTGTGACGATGAACCAAACCCAGCACCACCATTTAGAGAAGATGCGTCTATCTGGCTTAAGCTCTTACCTCCAATGCTTTTTAAATCATTATAATCCGATGCCTTAATATGGTTCGATAAATTCTCTGAAATATTAATTCTCGGCCAGTTAAGTCCTTCAACGGTGAGTTTTTTTGCTGCCAGTATTGGAATGCAGGGGGCTATCATACAAGATTTAGAGAATTCATTAGAGGATTGGTCTGAAGATTTGTTAGCTTTGAGAACATTGAGAAACTCAAAAGCATCAGCGCCGTCCACACTATAAGCTTCAGTGTACTGGGAAAGGAGCTCCTCCTTTATCTGACTGTATCCATATGTATGAGCCAGAGCAATTGCAAGAGGAATCTGACCAAATCTTTTAAGGATGTTGATCCTCTCAGGAATATCGTTCATAAGAAGGGCAATATGGTATTTTCTTGCCCAATTCTTTTGTTTCTCAGATATTTTACCCAATTTCTCCATATACTCTCTCTGGCCAATTACGTAATAAAGTAAAATCAGCTTCTCAAACTCTTTGGTAACTTGAAGACATTTCTCAGCAACATTAACAAATCCGTGGGAAAGTGCGCTTCTTCCGAGACAGTCCCACATTGTTTCCAATGTTGTTGAGTTTAGCTTGGGAAGAATGGTTTTGTGGTTACTATTTCCTTTAAAGTAAGAATTTGTGCTTGAATTTTCCTTTTCAGCCTCCAAATTCTGCAATTCTTTTACTATATTGTAAGCTTGCATAATTTCTCCAAATTGAACAGCATAATAAAACTTCAAAATTGGATTCTCCACTAATTGGATTGCTACTTCAGGATATCCATGCTGTGTAAGGTAATTCAAGGTTGAAAGTCCTTTTAAATTTCCGTCCTTGGTATATCTCAGTACTTTTCCACTCTCTTGGTTAATAATGGAAAGTTTAAATAATGCCTCATTCAGATTAAGTCTTTCAATTATTTGGACGTTGCCAAACCGGTTTAAAGTAATTAATTCCTTTCTTGAGTCTTCATAGTGCTTAATATAAAGAGTATCAGGAATTGTTTGGATTATTCCTGATTCGTTGATATTTGGAATTGCATATTTAATATGACCTTGTGTAGTATATATAAAGATTGGAAGAGTTTCATGCCAAATTCCAGATTTAACTGTAAGGTTCTCAGTATAAGTTGCAATTACTTGGAGCTCACTATTTGTGAAAATAATATTATATTTACATACAATTGCAATTACGGACTTATCTTGGCTCCATTGGATGGTTCTAACTCCGGTGGAAGAACCTCCAGTTTCACTACAAATTGTATTAAATGTTAGACATTGTTGGGAGTTTTGTCCAATCTTATTATTAATGACAGCAACCTGGTGGTTTTGAAGATTAGAAATTACAAGCTCTGATGTGACTTCTCTTTGCGAGATATCATATATATAAAGAAATTCGTCAGATTGTATGATAATTTGTTGCTGGTTACTTCCCATGAAAAGCTTCTGAGCAATCCAAGGGAGTTCCCATCTCTTGAGAATATCTCCATCTAAAGATATTATGGAAATAGTTTGGCCACCATTTTCAAGGGCTGCTAATCTATTTCTTGACAGAAAGATCACAGAAGTCACTCCTGGAAGTCCACTCTTACACTTTGAGCCGCTGGAAGAGCCATTCTGACCAGAACTATTATTGATCAGCTGTGAAATGGAGTTAATTGTGATAATATCGTAAGTGAACTGTATTGCACTCCCATTTGCTGATGATCCACCGTTATTTGAGGAGTTGCTGTTATTCAGTCCATTGAATGCATCTCTTTTATAGTAAACTAGAAAACAGAGTTCATTTGGACTGAATGGATTAATATAAAAGTTACTAGGACATAGCGTATTGCTGGATATATTATTGCTTTTCATGGGAAGAATTGAGTGAGCATTCTTGCTTTTCACATCATACATATAAAGGAATCTGTCATTAATGTACCAAAGTTGATTCATTGAAGAGCAAAAATCTGAAGGAAGTCTCTCAGGTTCTAGCTTGAAGATCATCATGCCAGAATCGTGTCCAGCAGCAAAGAGGCTATTGGTTGGGTGGCTAACAATTGTCCAAAAACGATCAGAATCTCTTCTATAAGTGTGAATACAAGCTCTTTTTGTGAGATCCCAGATTCGAATAGTTCTATCTTCACTATTAGATAAAAGCCAATCTTTGTTTGAGTGGAAAATGACAGAAGAAACATTGTTAAAGTGTCCTCTAAGAGTATCAATTTCCCAAGCTTTGTTATCATTGTACCTCCAAAGCTTAATTGTTCGGTCATCAGAAGCTGATGCTAATAGTGAAAGAGTTGGATGGAATGCAACCCAATTAACTCCTCTTTCATGCCCTTCAAGAACAAATTTGCAAAGTACATCATTAGCTCCAAACATATCAACATGAGCAGGCATGGTGTGGGAAGCTTGCATAGACATAGAATAACTTGAATATGAAGAGTGTCCTTTAACGGTCTTTTCCCTAAGTCCAGTAAAATCCCAAATCCTAACAGACTGATCCATACTTGCTGAGGCTAGGATGTCTTGATGTGGATGAAAAGTGGAGCACATCACATAGTGATTATGCCCGGTGATAACAGAGATGCAAGTTCTGCTTTGCCAGTTCCAAAGTCTCATAGTTTGATCATCAGAGCAAGAAAGAATCCAAGGATATTCCTTATGGAATTCAACGGTTCGAATATAATCCAAATGCCCCAAGAGTGTAAATAGGCATTTTCTATCTTTGTAATTCCATACTTTGACTCTGTAATCATCTCCTCCAGAAACAAATATAGGCTGGCTTTCATGAAAATCAATTCCTCTAACTGGTCCTTCATGCTCTTCAAATGTATCTAGAAGACTCCCAATTCTATAATCCCAAAACTGAATTACACCGTTATGAAGGCTAACAAGAACCCAAGGTAGTTTTGGATGAAAGGACAAACCCTTTGCTCGGGTACTTTTGCTCTCACACTTAATCAACATATTCTTCCCACATATAAATAGAAAGGATGAGCAAGATAAGAACAAGAATTGAAAAGATTTAAGTTAAACTAATTAATGATTAATTTGATATCTTAAATTAGTAATAACAATAACTATTATAATTATTGCTTATTATTATTACTATTACCAATCTGGAAAAAACAAGTCCACTTTAAATATAATTATTTCTCTTCACCTTTAAACAAAATCAAATCAACTTTTTCCTTAATAATGACAATTTTAATTCCCAAATGATTGAAGAGATCCTTTCAACAAGCCAGTTCCCGTAGTATTTTTTTTGAGAATCACCCAATGTAAAGCTTCTAAGGAAAAAGAAATTGTGTTGGTTTTCCTTTAAAAAAACTTTCTTACCCTTTCCTTTACCTTGATGAAATTATTTAAGAAAAGAAAGAGTTTATTTAATTCTATTTTGTTTTTTCTTTCTTCTTTTCTTTTTCTATTTTCCCTCAATTCTTTCAACTTTAACACATTACAAGGAATATTCTTATTTTGAGGGGTATTGCTGTGAGCGTGGCGCGTTTTGGCGGCAACTAGGATTCATAGTAATGTTTATCTCCGAAATTGAATACTATAGTATTGGATTAGGGATTAAAAAAAAAAAATCAGGTTAAATATTAATTAATGTTACAATTTGGACTAATTATAACTGCCAGTATTATCCATTTAGCATATATGAATATATAATAGCGGAAAAAAACTAGATTAGTGAAAGGAACAGAAGTGGATTCACTCCAAAATGAGTGGGGAGGTCCTTCGTATAAGAAATGAAGGTCAAAATTGGATTATTCTGCCCTTAAAAAGTTCACTATTATGGCAAAACTGTACGCCCGACTCCATTATTATAAAATTAATATATACGTAGATTCAAAGTTACTTGGTTTATTAAATGTTTATTCTCATAAACTAACTTCATTATAGTTAACCGTACTTTAGCATGCAAAAATACCGGTATATAAATATGAAAAATAAACTATGGAATGAGCGGGAATATAAATAAATAATTAACACTTTAATGTGGGAAAGTTTTCTTTTTTTTTTTTTTTAATATAATTTAAATTTAATAAAATATAAAAGTATACGAATAAATAGAGTTTATTGGGTTAGCATCGTTTTCTGCACAGAGCTAAATTTTAAGGAAATAATATCGAGTGAGACGAAAAAAAAAATGAGCTCTGCAGAGACTGGAAAACAAATTATTGAGAAAATCCAAGCTTTGCTTGGGGAAGAATATGATAACTATAAGGAGAGCTTTGAAGTGATTCATAAGACAGATCCATTAAGTAATCCCCAGAAATTTATCAGTCATGTAGAGAAATATTTGGGACATTCTATTTCATCAATAAACGATCAATTGAGTTTTGCGAACCATAAAACTGAATTAAATAAATCTTCATCAAAAACTCTAAATAGAAAAAGCATTAGTGGAATGAATGAACATTCTCCAGTTAGAAAAGAAGGATCTGGAAATTCTTGTAAATTCACAAATATTAAAAGCTTCTCCAATTTTATGAAAGATTTTGATTATGAAAGTATTAAATCAGAAAGTTCTTTAGATTCAAAAATAATCACCTTTACAAATCATGTTAAGCCCATATATAATGATAATCTTTTGCGTAGAAAAGGATGTTTGACAGACAAAAGCTTTACAAAATATTATGCAGAAAAAAGTGTAGAAAACTCAGAAGACTCGCTTTGGATGGACTCTGATTTGGAATCATACAGTAAAGAAGTTGATCGGAAAATTCAAAGTTTAATTGATGAAATTGTATCAAACTGCTCAGATCTTTGGATTGATGATCAAGGAAATAAATACCCAATAATACCAGTTGGGGAGACAAGAAAGCAAGCTGTTGTTACTTTGGGGGCAATAGGATGTGATAATGAAGGAAATCTGAACGAACAAAGCGTTATTTTACTTGGAACTAGAGCTTCAAGCTCAGGAAATATCTCCCAACTTAAGCTTGGAAATGTAAATGGAGATATTGCTCTATATCCTGGACAAGTTGTAGCCATTTTGGGTAATACTGAGATTGACGAATTTGGACAAAACTGTATCCTTGCTAAAGAAATTATTGGTGGATTACCTCCAAAACCTGTAGAAACAACTCTTAAAGAACTGAAAAGTATTCCAGAATTTTATGCAGGAAAAGGAAAACATCCAGTACAGTGTATAATCTTTTCAGGACCTTTCACAACTGATGGGCAAAATCTCAATTATGATTACCTCAAGGAAATACTTAACTATGCAAATATTGAAAAACCACATGTACTTATTCTATTAGGTCCTTTTATTGATGTAAGAAATGAATCAATTAAGAAAGGCGATTTATTTGATTTTGATTCTAATACATTTATTACTTTTGAAGATCTCTTTCATAAAAATATATATAGCTTAATTGAAAGCTTTGCTAGGAAGAATGAAAAAGTTAAAATATATATCATTCCATCAGAATATGATGCAGCACATCCTTTCCCAATTCCACAACCAGGGCTCAAAGAATCGTTTTTTTCAAATATAAGTAACGAATCCTTAAAACTTTGCCGAAATATTCATTTTCTATCCAATCCTTGTGAACTTTATATTAATGACATCAAGATTTCAATAACCTCTTCTGATATTGTCACACCAATTATTAATTCATGTATTACAAAAAGTGGAAATCTCCCAATAGAAGTTGTACTTAGCCAATTTCTATATCAAAGAACTTTATATCCTTGTTTTCCAGTACAACATCCAATAAATCCCAAACTTCTTCAAAAGCTTGCTTTATCTGGAGAACTACCCCATATTATTATAACTCCTTTTGGAAGCTCTTGTCCTTTTGTAAAATCTGTGCTTGGGAGAATTTTTGTGAATCCGACAGGAAATAAACCATTTTCAGGAGTTTCATTATATATCAATTCTCCAACAGAATCCCAAATTCAGCAAGCTTGTGAACATTGTGAAAATACAGATGAACAAACATGTAAAGTTCCATTATTTATTCAAGATCGTATTTGTGCCGATGAAATTAGCTTTTCCAAACATTAATATTAATTATATATAACTAATTTAGTATATTTATTCAAAAATCTTTGATCTTCTCTTTAAAGTATCAATTCCTCCAACTAATTTTGGAGTAAAATCAGCTGGTAATAGTTTTTCACCAACTAAAAGAAGCTCTTTGTAAACCCCTCTAACTGTTGTTTCGCCACTTTTTGCTGCGACTGCGACACTTTTCATTTCAATCTGAATATTGCACAAATTACATACAAAATATATGGCTCCAGCAGCTAGTGAATTAGGACGATGACTTTTATTTATATACTGTTCAGCAGTTCTGCAAACATATTCAGCAATCCCAACAATTTCATGAGATAACTGTAAATAATGACAGAATCTTGGCATTAACTCAGCTGCTGAAGAACTTAAAGTTGGACCTCTTCTTGGTAAATCTTTCTTTAACTTATTAATTGACCTCACTAACTCTCTCTCTGAAATAGTTCTGTCAAAGGATAATAACTCCTTAACTGTTCTAGACACACCTTCTTCTCTACATGCCAAATATACAATGGCAAGTACATTCTTTTTACCACTTTTTAATATATTCAAGTTACTTTGTTCTTTAACTATCTCCTTGCATCTTTCAATAATGTTATCATGAAGTGAGAAACTATTTGCTATTTGCCTTAATTGATTGAAAACCTCCTTAATCATACGATCACTTGATGCCTGAGTGTTGTGTTTCAACATTGTCTTCATTAATTTCTTATCTCCAACAAGTAACTGAGAATCTGTACCATCATCCAGCCAAACATCATTTACAGAGCCAATACGAGACTTAGAATTCCCATCATTTCCATCATTTGAGAATGATCTCCATTCTTGCTCCTCATTTATGACTCTATCTTCAACAACAACCCCGCACCTGGTACATATTTCAGACCCAGACTTAGAGTCATAAACAACAATAGAATTTCCAGCTCCACATCTTTTGCAAAATTTGGCAGCCCTAAAGCTTCTAAAAAGATGTGGAAGTGCTCCCGGCTTGTCAAAATCCTTATTAGAAGCTACTTCAGATTGAAAAGTTGCTGCCATTGCTGGAACTTGTTGACTTGACTCACTTCCTCCTACAGTTTGTTGTACCTTCCTTTCTGAATAAGGATTGCTCCTCCCCAAGTCACTCTGTTTATCAGATAATAACTTATCTGAAGCTCTAATTGGCCCACCAGTCAATCCATCCACTGAGCTTCCAGGCTTATTTTTTTGTAAATTTGTACTATTGGAACCATTGGGAGTATTATTGATAGTTAAATTATCCATTCTACTGCCTACACTACTAATTCCATTTAATTGAGAAGCACTGATATTCTGAGGGTCCAATACTGAACTAACGCCACTTGCAATATTTGAATTAGAATGAAAACCTGAAGAAAGATCTGAATTCATAGCAATACCGTCGTACCTTTGAAAATTTCAATGTAAAATCCTCTATTTGGTTGATTATCAGCCAAAGAAAACGCTATTCTACTACTAATATCTTTTTTACTTCTTATGACTCTCAATAATTTTTATAATTAACCATTTAATATAAACATCCAGAAACGTTGGCGCCAGCTGCAACCTTGTCATTTTATTGACATTAAACTTGAAGATATATTTCCAACTAATTAATGAAAATTATATAAACTAACACCTGAGATACTGAGATTGTTTGGCTATCTTTTAGCCATGCAAAAAGTTCCAATTTACATTGTTACTGGATTCTTGGGATCAGGAAAGACTACCCTTTTGCGTCATATAATAAGTAGTCATGATCAGGATGCAAAGATAGCTATAATACAAAATGATTTTTCAGATGAGATGGGGATTGAGGCTCCCACTATGCAGGATAAGGACGGTAATTTATTTAAAGAATTCTTTGAGCTCCCAAATGGTTGTGTTTGCTGTACTGTTAAAGACGAACTCTTAAAAGCAACTGAACATTTATTATCAATGAAAAGGTTCGAGAAAATACTTCTTGAAACGACTGGGATTGCTGACCCAGAACCAATAATTGAGAAGTTTTGGCTTGATTGTGAGCTTGAAAGTAGTGTTGAGTTATCAGGAGTAATTACTGTAATTGATACTTATAACTTTAAGAATTACATAGATTTAGAGCTGATTAATAAGAGAGTAGGATGTGAATCCAATAATAGCTTATTTGAAAATAATAATCACCAGAGAAGCCAGGAATCAAGTCAAAATAGCTCATCATTGAAACTTTTATCACCAGAAATAATTAAGCAAATAATGCTTGCAAACAAAATTATCCTTAATAAGACTGACCTTTTATTTGAGAATGGGTCAGAAAACAATTCAGATAATCTCCAGAAATTAACAGAAGTTGAAGCAATCATAAGAGCAATTAACCCAATTGCTAATGTTATTACTGCAATTAAATCCCAAGTTAAAATGGACTGGCTTTTTGACCTCGACGCATTTAATATTCATAAAATAACCCACGAAATCGATAGAGCACTCAATAATTCTCTAATCTCTTCCCACTCTAATAACTCTATACTCCCAAATATCTCTTCTTGCACTATTTCTTTTAATTCTAACACCACCTTTGACCTTAAGTCTGTTGAGAGGACGATTGCAAAACTCGCCTGGGAGGAAGAAGATAGTTTAGAAAATGAGGATTTGGAAGAACAGAATCCGGAACATTTAAAATACGACTCCGTGAACTCCAAATATGGAAAACTTATCAGATTTAAAGGCATATTTAAAACTCGGAATTTTTTTGAATCTGATCACCTAAGTAACTCCACAACCATATATGCTTTACAAGGTGTTGGACAGATTTTTGAAATTCTGCCCATTAAAATCAATGAGCAAGTTGAAAGCTCGAAATTCTTTTTCTTGGGAATTAAACTAGACAAAGATAAGCTTGGTACACTTTTAAAATCTTGCATCATCCGATAGTTTTACAACTATCGTTTCTTCTCTAACTATTACCATATTTTCTTCTTAATTATAGCAATTTAATTTCTTACTAGTCCCAAAAAATAGAAAAAACAATACTTTTCAAATGAATGTTTTTGCTGATTTCTTCTAATCTGTTCTGATTACCTATAATTATAATATTACGTGTTACATACATTCATGTGGACAAATTACTTTTTTACATTAATTTGACAATGAAAAATTCAAGCATGTACCGAATTGGGCGCCAAATTACCACGGCATATAATTTTTATAAATTCTCGAAAAAAAAAAATCAGATTTTGACACGTCATCGACAATTAATTACTATTGGGCAAAGAAATTATTAGTTGGAAAATTTTTCGTCACTTTAATTTAAGTTAGAGGTTTTGGAGGTCAACAATGGCAGATAAGGTACAAAGAGTGATGGAGGACATGGTTCCAGAGCTCTTAGACCTTGGAAAGCGTAAAGTTTTCTCAGGGGAGGAAATCAGAGAAATTGTTAAGCGTCGAAGGAGCTTTGAGTATAAAATATCTTCAAGAACTCCTACTTTAAGGGACTTCTTGGAATATTTGAGCTATGAATATGAACTTGAGAGCATTAGAAATACTAGAACAAGGGCTTTAAAGTTAAAGAAACGTACTATTGGTGACTACTCGATTATTCGTTTAATTCATTTCATTTTCAAGAGAGCTCTTAGAAAATTTCCATCTGACGAAAAGCTATGGCTTCAGAATATTGACTTTTGTTTAAAATCAGGATCTTCAAAAGCATTGCAAAGAAGTTTAATTTCCGCTCTTAAACATAACCCAACTAATAGTGTTTTTTGGCTTATAATGTCTGATAGAGAGCTACAAAATGGAAATGCTAAGGAAGCTAGATCTGCAATTCTTTTGGGATTGAGAGTAAATAAGAGTTCTCTCATATTGTGGAGAGGCTTCTCTCAACTCGAGACTAACATTGCATACAGAAAGTATTTAGACTCTTTCTCTAGCTCTAAACTTGCACTCAATAAAGGGTTTCAGACTAAAAAATCCAGTGTTATGCCCCTAATTCCAATCCTGAACCATGGTCTGAGAAGAATCAAGCTTGAATTCAAGAAAGAAGCTCACATTCTATTTATGTTTAGACAATATTACAAGCTCTATAATACACTTTTGAAGGATGGCAACTTATCTAGGATTGAAGGTATGGGGGAACTGGAGAACCAAATAATTGACTCATTTAACCAAAGCAAGAAATCACAACCGCTATTTCCTGTATTTGGAATTATTATTGCCATTATTAAGAGTGACCACTCAGACATATTCAGTCATTTTAAATATGAAATTGACCAAGTATTCAGTAATACAGACAGTGAATTCGTATTGGTTGCTTTGACTTTTATTTGCAGACTTATTTATAACTGTATTAATGGCCAATTTCCAGTTTCCAACCCAGGAAATAAGCCAAATACCGATATTTCATTTGAAACCATAAATACTTCCAATATTGTAGATTTTGGGTTCCAGATATCTGAATCAATTCAAGATTTTGATAACCAAGAATCTGCCACCAAAAGCGACTGTACAATGGAAAATTGTTTAAATTTGGATATGATTACTTGGTACTCTCAGACTTGTTTGGAAAATCTGCTTACCAGAGACAATTTACAGATCAAAAAAGCTATTCATTTATTGAAACTTGACCCTGACTTTTGGAATTGTTGCTTTTTAGAAGATTCTACAGTTGAAGATCTTATTCGAAAATTATCATCTTACTCGGTACCTAGTATACAAGAGAGAGAAATATGGAAGGAAAAATTATTTTCAAAAGAACAGATCGAATCTATTAGAGAAAGAACCGTATTATACTTGTCTCAAGATTTTAACATAGACAAATTCATGCAGTTAGTTACTGATTTAAAGGCTAGAGTTAAGAAATTGGATGCTGGGATTGAAATTCAAGATTTAAAACTATTTTTGCTCGAGGCTCTGGACTCTCTATTTGAATTTAACCATACAGCTACCTTAAAAAACTATACCAATAGAACCGACTCTATAAGAAATTCTCTAAGTTGGAATTTACCACAAATTCCGGATAATATTCCACAAATCATTCAAACATATAAACAGTTCATTATATATTATGGTACAAAACCACTTTCCTTCGATCATGCTGCATTCATTATCCAATCTATTAATAAGTTGCTGGATCTAATTCAAATCCAAGTTGAAAACGATGAAAAACAGCCAGAGAGTTTGGATTTTATTGGTTTTTCAAAATCAATTTTCTGGACTTTATATATGATCAGCGCTAATTGTCAAGAATTAGATGAAGAATACTCGCAAATTATTCTTAAGCTTAGACAAAGAATCATTTTTTCCTCACTAAATATCTTTCCAAGATGGTTTTACACTAGAAAAATTCCAGGAATTTTATTCAATACATTAATTATATACTCAATACTTAAATCTAAAGAGAATGTGGATAATTCGTTATCAGGCCTAGTACTCAAGTACTTGAAATCTCAAGAGGCTGGTATGGAAGTTAGGTTTGATTCATCCCCTATCATTGAGATTCTTAAAGAATCTATCAACGAAAATGACCTTGCTCATGCTACTGAAATTCTTCTTGAATTACCATCTGAAAATAATTGGCTACTTTCAAATAGTATTACTATGATGTCTAAGGCCAATAAAGATATTACATCCATTATATTCATGCTGTCATGCATATCTCTACTATACTTGTTACTTGAAAGATATTTGGAAAACTGCATTTCTCAAGAAAACGGAGATAAATTCAGTGATCCAAATCTACAAAGTACAAATGCTTATCTAATACCCAAGCTATTTTGGATGTGGAATCATTTAAATACTTATATTAATGGCCTTAATGATTTTTCTTCTGAAGAATTCAAAATGAATTTGTATGTGAGATATTTACTACTCATTAAACTTATAGAACACTTTAAGGTAAAAAGAATTCTTTCTCCAAAATTTGGAGAATTTAAAAACGGTTCCAAGGTACCTAATTTTGCAATGCTAGTTAGCCAGTTCAATAAAAGCTTCCCATATATGCGTTCTGGGAAACTTCCTTCTGGACTCAGTATCGCAACCATTTCTACTCTACCTCTAGATGACCTTCAGTTCGAGCTATTCCTAAAGAAGGTATCCACCATACAAGAATACGGACAAGAAAACTTGGAAGCTCCAGAATCTCAAAATAATTCTCTTCCAATTCTAAATAAAGTTATGCAAAACATTTTAAATCCATGCCAAATTTTGGCGCCAACCTCGATATATATAAATACTAATTATTTATAACTGGTTTGCAAAGTTGAGTAATTTTTCAATTAAGTTTAGATCAGTTACAAGTAGACTAAATTTCAGATATATTTAATTTTATTTTCTAGCATCAGCTTGTTTATATTTTAGGCTGTCTGGTAAATTTATAAATATTTTTCCCATTTTATTATTGATAGCTGAATAGTTATTCCGCCACGTAATATATGCAGGAATAAATTTTTTTGGCGCCAAATTTAAGTTTTAGGAACTGAGCAAGCAAATTAAAAGTATTAATTTTTGTTCAAACTGAGAAATTAGGTAAAGAGAGCTTGGAGTTTTGAGGGTTTAGTTTGAGAAATTAGTTAGGATTGTTTGATTAAGGAGAGTTTGTGAAGGGATGAATTAGAAATAGCTCTTTAATTTTCAAAGATACATTTACACACACCCGCAAAGTGGCATTAATAGGTTTCTAGGAGTGTGAGAGGGTGTAATATGAGAGAGGAGGAGGGCTATGAAAAGAAGGAGGAATCAATTACAATACAACCTCGTCTATACAGTTTTGATAATTCATGGGACAATGTGGTTTTGAAACTAAAGCATACGGATTCTCTAAAGTTTCCAATCATTATTGATCAAGTTGTAAGAAGCGGAAACTTATTTTACATATCTTTAATTACAGGTCAGCTATTGAGATGGAATCCAGATGAGGTTACGACAAATTTGATAGTTTTAGAACCTCCAGTGGGTTTTGCTGGAGGTGGTGTGAACGGGGGAGTAGGGAAGAATTATGAAAATCCAGAAACTGAAAGATCTCCACAGACACCACAGATATTCGTAGATCAGACAGGAGATCACGCATTAATTGTTCACAGCACTGGAGAGACGTGGTATTTACATTCAACACAAGTAAAAGCAAGACATATCCAAAAGTTGAGTAACTATTCTATCTTGAGTGTAGCTTGGAATAACTGGGAAACTTCAAGAAACAGTGCAGTTTCTGTGATAATTGGTTGCAAAAAGGGAACCCTTTTGACCACAATTCTGGGCCCTGATATATCATCCAGCTCTACAGTAATAAGAGTCTTGCATGAAATCTCCGGTACCCCAATTTTAGGAGTAATGCTAGATTCAATTTGGATGAATAACTCTAACAATACTTGTGATAACCAGAATAATGAATCATCCTTGAATAAACTACAATATGTGGTATCCGTTTCAACACCAACCAAATTGCTTTTATGGTATGGCCAGAATAGGATTATTGACTTATTTGTTAAAAATGATGATTTTGAAGAATCGTCTCGATACTGTTTGGAAATAGGATCTAGTCAAGTTCCTTCATTAACAAGCAAAATAAGATTATTGGAGGTAACTAATTATAACTTTTTAATTTGGATCAATACTAGAGAAATATCCATTTACTATGTTAATAGAAGTAAACACGCTATTTTAGAAGCTTGTGATTATATCGGACAACTTAAGAAATACGACTTTTGCTCCAATTCAAATAAGATTCCCAATAGCGTTGAATGTTCTAGATACCACATTATTGCTTTATTTGAAGATCACCTGGATGTAATTTCGCCAATTACTGCAAAAAGTGTATATAAAGTTTCAATTGTAAGTATTCCTGGACAATTGGTAGTAGGAGGAGAAGTCATACAGGACTTGCAGCTGGGAGATGGAGGAGGAATCTCAACTATTAAAGCTCTTGCTATTGAAATATCATCAAGTTTTAATAATCTAACTGTGTTAAGAGCAGGAAACCCTAATAATGAGGAATTGGAAGTCTTGGACAGAATAAGCTTTATTTGGGGATACAATAATGATAACATATACAAAATTAATATTATTAATGAAGGAGGAGCATTATGGAAGGAATGGCTTTATGTTGGGATGTATGAAGAGGCTCTTCTTAGTGCTGAGAAAATCTCAAGTACAACGTTAAAATCAAAAAAGAAGTCGATGATTAGAAAACTCCAATTTATTGATTTTTTAAGAAGAGGAAAAATGAGACAAGCAGCTCAACTTTTATCCAAAATAGACGATGAACTATCATTTAACGAAATTTGTAATATGTTCATTTACAACGGTTGTTGGGAAGGCTTAATCGTATATTTAACTTGTAAGCTTCAGCAGCTGAGATCCAATCATAAAGATCCAATTACCACAAGCTCTGTTTACCAAGACGAGACGATTATATTAAAGTTTGTTGTATTAAGTATCTGGCTAATAGAATTGAATTCGTTTATCTCATTTTCTCAGGGAGAGAAGAATATTGATGATAATTATTACTCAGGCATAATTGGAGTTTTGAAATTGATATATCAAATCGATGAAGTTGAGACAAAAGTATATCAGATACTTACCCAATATAATCGTAGAATTGCAATTCAGTATTATTCAGATCTCAGAAGGGATTGGCATGTTTTAGTTCAAGAATATATTTGTTTTGGAATAATAGATACAACTCTAATTAGAAGATGTTTTGAAATCTTTGTTTCCATAGGGGGTAATGTCTCAAAAAGGGATAAACTTTTAATTCAATATTCTCCGATACTTTCATTTTTGGATCCAAAGAGATTTCTTTCATTACTAAAAAGACCTTCCTTTGCCTCAATTGATTTGAATTTAATACTTCCCTACTTGCTCGATCTAAATGGAATATACACTCAATATAAGGATCCTTCAGAAGCCAAGAATGAGAGGGAGGAGCTTGACAAGCTTGCAATTTTGTTAATTGAAAATTTTCTTAATATGAATGGGAAACAGAGAAACCAATCTGAAATGGAAAGAGTATCTACAAGAGTGAAATTAATGTTACATACAGATACTTGGAAAGGTAATAAGACAATCTGGAATGTATTAGCTATCTTATGTTCAAAACTTGATGAAGGAGAAGAACTGCTTTTATCTTATATAACTCCTTTACTAAGCAAAGCCAAGATGGAAGGGTCACTTTATGACACAGACCCACAAGAATCAAGGCTTGAAATGGAATTTGATCTTCCTTTTCTTCTTAATATATGCAATACCAGACAATATAAGAGGCTGAAGGCTTACGTATACTGTTTATTGGGATTTTATGATTCTGCTATGTCGGTCTGCCTTAAAGAGTTAAACAGTACAAAGCTAACCAAAGATATTATATATAATTTTATTGAGAGCTATGACCAAAGAAGGAAGTGGATCTTGAATTTGATTAAGCCTTTAGGATACAATAGAGATATTCAAGGGCTAACAAAGCTCCTTGCAGCTTCACCAAAATATATTTTAACTTTAAGTGATGTATTAACGGTGATTCCAGACGATATCCAACTTTCATTCCTAAGCAATGTAATATCGAATAATATCAATCAGTTTGACGAATTGCTTCTTAAAAGAACAAAGATATATGAAAACTATAAGCAGTCTAGAGAAAAACTTTTGATGGACCTCTTTTCTTGCCATACCTCTTATAATGTAGTAGATCCTCAGAATGATATCTGTTTTGTTTGTTATAGAGGCTTATTCAATTATCAGGGTTTTACTTTTGAAGATATTCGGGATTTTGCCCATTCTCTAAGGATTAGCCACTTAGATCAAATCCATTTTAGCAGTTTAATCAATTATTTCCTGGTAAGATCAAGAAACCATAATGATGGCAAGCTAAAGGATAATGGAACAGGGATCAACCAGAGAACTCAAATTGATGAAAACAATCTATCAGGATTTGATGAAACCCAGTATTACAAATTCTTGAATGATGACTTGAATACTAATATTTTACTGTTTCCCTGTTCCCATAGTTTCCACTTTGGATGCATGCTTTTGAAATATACATCATTGATGAACCATGATGAAGTTAATAAAACAACAAGGATTATAGAAGGCATCTGCAAGCATTCAGCCATATATACAAAGAATTATAACAAGAATATGCGGTCCCAATTCAAATCTGATGCCAGTAGCAAACCTTCAAAAATAATTTCTAGAAACATATTGGATTATCAACAGTCGAAAAATTTAAATATGAATAAATCTAAAAAAAAATTGGACCTGATATCAATTTGCGACAACTCTTCCAGCTCTGTTTTATCATCTTTATATAAACAGTTAATAAATTTAGTAAACAATGACTGCTTGATTTGTGGTGAGTTGATGATTAGAAACATCGATAAACCATTTATTAATGAAGATTGTCAAAATACTGACCTCAATAGCTTTTATATTTAGAACCATAATAACTTGAATAAACCTTCAGGCTCAAATGTTTATTTTTTATTTATTATTTGTTGTTATTAGTAGTTTAGTGCTCTATTTTCATACATGCAGTTTTCAAGTTTGGCGGCATCTCTGGTAATACCGTTATTTGCATGCACTTTGAGGTAAGCTGTTTCAATTTGAGGAAAGCTTGACTGTAATTTAGAGTTGACCTGTGAATTTGAATGTATCAAAGCTGGCATTCCGATTGGGAAAACATTAAATCCAATCTCGAAAAGCTGATGGTGATGAAGGAAATTTCTTCCGTCAAAAATGAAAGCAGGCTTTTCCATATTATTAAATGCTTGTTGAAAATTGATTTCTTTAAATGTTTTCCAGTCAGTGCAGAAGACCAGAGCATGTGAGCCCTGAACTGCTGTTTCCAATTCAGATGATATTTGAATATTATTGTGACTCAAGTAATTGGAGACGATTTCTTGTTCAGTTTGTTCAAGATCAACAGTAACTTCATTTTGTTGTATGTTTTGATAGGACATGTAACGGATACCATACTTACTTAATTCAGAAATCATTTCTGATTTCTTTGATTGTGGGTCAAAAATAGTAATATTTGCTCCTTCTCGTAATAGTTCAAAGCAAATAGTGCCTGAAGGGGTCTCCCTGACATCACTAGTATTCTTTTTAAATGAAAACCCAAGTACAGCAATTTTCTTGTTATTAAGAGAATTAAACATTGATTTAACAATTTTGGCAGAAAATGAAGTCTTTTGGACTTCATTTAAGTGAATTACTTGCCTCCAATATTCAGCTTCATTTTTCAAGTTAAAATGATCAAATAGATAGGCAAGACATAAAATGTCCTTTTTAAAGCAACTTCCACCGAACCCAATGGATGATGTTAAAAACTGACTTCCAATTCTTTTATCACTTCCAACAGCTTGTGAAATTTGTGAAATATCAGCACCAGTGACTTCACAAAGTCTTGAAAATGAATTAATTGAAGAAATCCTTTGCGCAAGAAATGCATTTGAAGCCAGCTTTGCTAGTTCAGCACTCCAAACATTCATCATTAAGATTTTTTCTTCAGGAATCCAGTTCAGATATATCATTTTCAGAATCTCCATTCCAATTTTACCAATTTCTGAATCTGTTCTTCCTCCAATTAAAACTCTATCTGGGAATTCCAAATCAGAAATAGCAGTTCCTTCAGCTAGGAATTCGGGGTTTGAAATAACTGTGAACTCCACGTCCTTTCTTGTTCTACATGAGTATAAAACCTCTAATAAAGACTCTGAAGTCTTTACTGGTACTGTTGATTTTTCAATAACAACCTTACTAGTTTCTGAAAATTTCGAAATTGTTCTGCAGCAATCCTCCATCATGGATAAATCAAGGGCCTCACCTTTATTTTTACCATAGGTTTTTGTTGGTGTATTTACTGAAATAAAAATTATATCACATTCTTTAATAACTTTGTCAATTTCATGAGTAAAAAACAAATTTACATTTAATGTTTTTTTTAATATCTCAGATAGCCCTGGTTCATATATTGGGGAAGTGTCTGAATTCCATTCCTGTATTCTTTTCACGTTCTTATCGCAAACATAGACTTCAAGATTCGGGCATTTATATGCAATCATTGCCATTGTTGGACCACCTACATATCCTGCTCCAATACAACATATTTTGTCAACTCTAATATTTTGCATTTTTGTGTTACTTTGAGCCAATGTGTTAAAACTTTGGTTTGTCGAATTCATTATTCTTTAACATAGAGTGGATAGGCTGGATTATAAATATAACTTTAACGTTTAAATTTTTTCACTTTTTAAAAAATTGGTGTTAAATTAACTCCCTTCCATTCAGCTCAGTATATTGCTGCTAAGATATAATTTATTGAATAATTTCCCCTTAAGAAAATTCTACATAAAAATTTAATTATTTTCAACTCGAACTCGAGAATTCTCATGCCATTGAACTTCTTTAATAATTCATCTCTTCATTATTCAAAAATTGTGAATGTAAATTAAAAAATTTTATCTTAATAATTAACTAAAATTTCATCATTTATAAATAATTACAAAATTAAAAAAAAAGCTCACACAAATTAAATATTGCCACATGCAACTAATAGTATATACCGGCGTCAAAAACAAAAATAATTTACACGTAATTGCACGATTGTTATCCAGATTTAAAAAAAAAATAAAAATAATACAAATAATAATGTAATTAAATAAAAGTATAGCTATAATAACTGAATTTAAAAGGAGCGAGGCTGTGATATTAACTATCGTAAATACAATAACTATCTTCCTTGTTTTTGGAAAACCCATTCTGTATTATCTAGAGGACATACATTTCTTGTTTTCAACCATCTAGATATACAGTGTAGATGAAATGCGTGGTTGCACTGACCCCAAGTTACGGTGCACTCTTCGCTTCTTTGAGCGGAACCCGTATTAGCTTGACATTCTATGCATAAGTCCATAATGTGATTCCTACAAATTGCACAGTTATCTACTACAATATCCCATGACCAAAGTGCAACCGCATTCCATTTCTTTATTTCGAATCTTTTCTGACCAGATTCTTGGTTGTCTACTACGTTGTTAATAGTGATGTTCTTTTCAATTGTTTGATCTCTAATCTCCTCCTTTTCTTGCTCACAGTTTCTTTTATTCATATTACCTATTAATATAATTAAATATAGATATTTTTACCAAAGGAATGCTTGTATTGTTACGAAAATGTTTTATTAATAACTTGAATAACAAAATGTGTTATTTTGTTTAAAGATATAACAAATATAGTGCCAACTTTTTTCCTAATGTTGCATTCTAGTGCTTACTTTTCTTCAGAAACTTGCTCTTCACTTTTCCCCCCTGAAAATTTTTAAAACTTTTAAGGCTATTCTACTGCTTTCTCTTCCAAAATAAACAGCTTCCCACATTTTAATTATCAATACTGCAACGTTACCGCCACCAACAAGGCGGTCAGAGATGCCCGCCTAAAGACTGTCATTGAGGACAATATTTTTATAGAATATTTATTAAGTTAATCAAATTCAACTCAAGGAATCAGTGAATAAATCACTATTTACTGGCAAAATCTTATTCCTCTTAAAAAACTATTAATTTATTCAATTTGGACGAGAGATCATAGAATTTTTGTTCTATTGTTTTAGAGCTCTGCTGATTTTCCTCTATTCTCTGTTTACTTTATATTCCTGGAAATAACATTAAAGAGTTGAGCTTTGGTCGTCTCTAATAAGCTATACACAGTTTAATCTTAAAAGTTGTTTGTTAAGTAACTATGGCGAAGAGTTTGAGAAGCAAGGTAAAAAGAAGGTTTCGTACGGCCAAAAGACTATTGATTAAGAATACTTTAGAATTAAGTAGAAATACTGAAAAGTCTAATGCTCTGAGAGAAATCGGAGAAGGTACCTACGTACAAAAAGAAATCCCATTGAATGCCTTTTTGTACCCAGAAAGTAAAAATGCCATTTTTCCACAAAAAAACAGAAACGCATCTATTGACTTTAGATCAGAGTCTATTAGTAGTATTGCAGGATATATGGGCCCAGGAAATAGACGTAAATACTATCCAGGAGAGGAGGTACCGGTACTAAGTATTCTGGGAGACGGAAATATGACAAATAGCAGAGATGTTGAAATTATTAACACAGTTAATATGAATATGAATGTTGATAATATAAATCAGGTAAAGGAGGTAGTTGAGCTTGGAAATGAAAAAAGACATATATCTATTCCTGTTATTAAGGACTCAATTAAGGGAGCATATGAGGCAAGTTTTAAGAAGAGGAACCAAAAGAAATGAGTAAAAGATCTAGAGAAAATTAATATATTTACTTAATTTCAAAATTAAGTTAATAAGCTTTAATTTAAAATAGCCTATATATATATGAATTAGACTGAGTAACATATCTTACCCACCTATAGTTATTTTGTTGTCCATACTTCTCTGAAATTCTTAGATACTTGACTTGTATGTTAGAAAGGTTGAACATTGGAATCTCAAAGTTGAGGAAGAGAGGGCCAATCATTCTTTTTATAGAATTCAGATCTGTTTCGAAAGAAAAGCAAATCTTTGATTTTAGAATAATTTCTGTTCCACCGTGAATCTTCTTGATCTTCCAGACAATTCTCTGGCTCTTATTATCGTATTGAGAAGATTGCTGGATTGGAATAAGAGGATGAATAGTTTCCAAAGAAACTGTATTGGTTTTTTCTGGTAATGGGCATAGCATAGTTAAATTTGTAGCAAAAGTTGTCTCAGGAATATCAACCTTGAGTTTAATAACAAAATCAAACTTGGACGAATTCTTCTTGGAATTACCAGAGGTCTCAATCAAGGTTGTAAACTTAAAAGGTACATCAAAGGTGCCTTTTGAGATTCTATAATTCATCACAATGATTTCCCCTTCTGGAGGCTTTAATGTGAGGACTTTATCATTTAGAAACTCATTCACATTAACGCTCTCATGGAAATTACAATCATCAATTATGGTACTTGACGCATCCTTGAATAGATTATTAGGCTCTGAAGGATCGAGTTCATCATCCTCTCTTAAAATGATACTATTAGAAAACCCTAGAGTAAGTTCAGGTTGGCCTATCAAATAGCTTTTCATTAGAATTCCCCCTTCAATATTAAAACGAGAAACTTCACCCGAATGATTTAAAACCAAGCTAATTCTTTCAAATATATCTACAAAAATTTCATTATTCCTGTCAATACATGGACCTGTATTTCCAAGAAAAGCCATTACCTTATTTTCTGTTGAATTATTGGAAACCGTAGTCATTGGATTAATTGGTCTCTGAGAAGCATTACTAGAAATAGTTTTTGGGCCACTAAAATTGTTTGCATTGTTCGAAGGATTAGCATGGTTTTGTGTGGATTTGCCATTAGAAGAAGGAAAGATTCCAATGGGAAGCATGGATAAACCTCCAGAGACAGTGTTAGTTAATCCGAGTATTTGATTTGCACCAAACATTTCATTCTTTCTATTAAAATTCTCACAGCTTAGGACTTTTGTCTCGTTATATACACAGTATTTAAGTTGGTTTGTACTAACTATTTGGGGATATCCATAGTCAATGATTTCGTCGATTAATTCATAAACCAGAATAAAGTTTCGTCTTATTGAATCCTCGTTAACTGTCCCACAGAAATCCCTGACTAACTTTATTATCCTATATAAAAGCTCAATAATGTATGTTGGGCTTACGTCATAATAGCTAGTTAGCACGAAGAAAAGGCCACTTTGACGCAGATATATATATATCTGCTCTTCAAAGTATATTACTGTAGGTTCGTCATTGCTACCTTGCTTAATTCTTTTGTAGAACACATCTTGAATTTTACTAAGGCTTTCAGTTAAACTTTTCTCGCCACGGAAATCCCTGAATATGATTGTATCTCCCCTCACATTTAAAACTAAAAATTGACTGATCATTCCTTCCCTCTCTATTTTTCTCACTCTTAATGTGTCACAAAAACACCAGAATAACCTGAGTCTATTCCATTACAATGTCTTTTTTCTTCTGAGTGAACCCCACTTCAGTCTCCAATTTCTTCCTTTTCTTTCCTTTTCTCTATGAAAAATTACATACAAAATAACATATGCCGGTATGATAAAGTATGGCGCCCGAACGCCAAGTTTTGGCGGTAACACACGGTACTCGAATTAATTAGTGCATTAGTTGCAGGGAAAAAAGTTTGATAATAAATAAAATGAAAAGATTGAGCAAAAAAGAGACAATTCTTTGGTAAAGACTTAAGTTAGACCGTATTAGTTTATGAGTAGCTCCGTGAGAAGTAGTGATGAAAAAATTTAACGGAAAAATTCATTTAACTATTAAAGACATATTACATGTACTAATCATTTTACAAGTGGGCATTTCGTGTGTAAGGTGCATTGTGGAGAAAATTGATTCAAAAACGCCCAGCGGATCAAATGCTTATATTTGGTTAATTAAGTCGCCAAATATTTTATCTCAAAGCATTAATGAGCCAACAAGGTATTCGTATGGATTAATGCAAGGATCAATAATAAGTTTAGATCTAGAATTTGATTTTTGGGAGTATTCAGAGGATAAAGATTTAGTAGATTTAAAAAATAATTTTGAAGTTGAGTATATAGGGCCCAAAAACGAAACTGGAAAAAAATTATTAAAAAACAATAACCATAGAGAGTTAATTAGTAAACAAAATCAAATGCTTAAGATGAACAAAAGGCAGTCATTAACATCAGGAATTCCTCTGATTAGGTTTGAAGATCTTCCAGTAACTTGTGTCTATTCTCTGCATTTAGAAGAGGTCAATAGTCTTGTTGGAGATTTGAATATTGCAAATTCTAATGATATTTTTATTGGTATTAAGTGGAGAAACCATAGGTTAATATTAGTTTTTAAAAGACTAATTAGGCAATTAATATTGTATTGGAAAAGTATAATACATTATTTTATACCAAAAAGAATTTCAAAATCAATAGAAAAAAAGTGTTTGGATTACTTTTCTGAGATTTTAAGAAATATATCAAATTCGACGGATATAATTAATAATAGTATTATTTCATTAGATTCACAAAATAAGAGTTTAAAGAATCATTTTAACAAAGAGATTTCTCACCAGATAGCTTCAATTTATAACTGGGGTGCCAATAAAGTATTTAGAAATGAAAATAGACTTAAAAATAAAGAATTGAAAAATGTATTTTTTTTGTTATTAAATAGTGAGCAGTTGACGTCATTAAACCATTCTCCAATCCAAGATCTAGCTCTCCTTTCACTTTCAGCAATTTACCCAAGATTTAATATAAGCTCTTATATTAGAAGTGTTTTGAGAATCCCAATTAAAGACCGTAAATTAAGACTCGAATACAAAGTTCCAAATTCAGATAGGTATACATTATTAATAGTAAATGGAGACCGAATTCCACTTCATATTAAAGGAAAAATAGTGGTAAAGAATCCATTTCCATTAAACCATCTTTCATTTGAGAGGAGAATGGATCATTTTGTGGTTGATTTCATGTTGACTTTATATATAGCTACTATTGTGGGATATTTAATTTATTCAATATATAGTAACCAGGCTCTAGTACAGACTTATGGAAGTGTTATATATATTAAATTTAATGGCCTTCAAATAATTGGTTTAATATTATTACTGATTAAACCAATTTGTTTGTATTATGACAGATTAAATGTAATTACATTTACACAATATGGTAATGTAAAATTTTCATCTTGGTTTATTCCAAGAATTTTGATGAGAAGTTATGAGACTTTATTTATAATGTATATGCTGTTAATATCACTTGGTTGGAGGGTATTAAGAGATAACTTACTTTCAATGGAGGCAAAGTTATTAATAGGTTTCTTCACACTTCTTTTTTATTTGGGAGTTTTTGAAGTGATTCTAGGAATTTTCCAAATTTCAAGGTATATCTTCCAAGCTATTGCTTCATTATGTATAATTATAGCCACAAATATAAATACAACTCTTCTTCAAAACACAATTTCTGACCAATCAATTTCGCCAAGGCTTGGGATTCTTTACAATAAATGGGAAGCTTATTCAAATTTTAAGTGGGTTTTCGCTATTTTTATTCTTAAACCTTCAATGTTATTTCTATGTAGAGTTTTTACACTTCAACCAAATGGATTTGATGATTGGATTTATACTCTTTTCGATTCTATGATTGATTTCAGTATTTTGTTATTTACAATGTTTTTATTCAGGCCATTTAAATCTTTACAACTTTTTAGTCATGTTCTTGCAAAGCAATACACTGAATCAAATAACGGCAATAACAATAATAACTTTAATATTAATAGCAGTAACTTCAATAATAGCAATATGGATGTATCAATGTGGCCAATTATAATGTAGGCTAATTAACAACTTATTATTATTATCTTGAGGATAATAACAATTTATTGACTAATTTTATTTATTATTTTTCCAAATTATTTTTTTTGCATGCAAATTACGTGTTTAAATGCAAATTTTTTAGCTTGATTGCAATACTGTTGCATGCATTAATGTGGACTGAATGCCGGTATATAATTTTTAGATCAATAGATACTTTGGGAAGACAGGAAATATAACATAGATGCGGGTTACTATGATTAGAAATATATATAAAAAAGATAAATTTGTTTGATTTCTTTTTTTTTTAGGTAAAAAAGCGAAAATAAATGAGTTTTTAAAATAAAAAAATTAATCCTTTAAGTGCTTTTAATGAGTTTATAATAAAATTAAAGAAAATCCCCCAACCGCAAATTACAAAAAAAAATGTTTTGGCGCCAAAGCCACACAAATACTAATTAGTAGCTATTTGTATAATTTAGACCAAATAAAGAATTTGAGGATTGAGCCTAATTCTTAGAAACTATAATTGGCATAGCTTTGGGGATAAATTGGACTTTCATGATCTAGATCTAGTCTCAAAAAGTTTCTTTTAACGAATTTTAGATTGATATGCAATCAGTTCGAGATGTCTTTAAGGGAACTGGTAGTGGGCTCAACTCAGATGCTCGTGGAGAGTGTATTAAGGAGGATAAATGAAAACTTACTGAATTACTTTATTAACTTGCCGGAAAGTATTTGGTTGAGTGGATTTTTAGACCAGGTAAATTTGAAAGATGTAATGCTAAATACAAGAGCGTTTTCCAATGAATGGTATTCCTTAGATATACCCTTCAGACTTAAGTATGGACATATAAGAAGAGCAAGCATCCAAGTTTTGCTAGCCCATTCAAAACTGGTGATGGAGGTTGAGGGAGTGGTATTAATTGTGGGCCCAAATTTGGCATATAAGTCATACGAGGATGTGATAAGAAATTCTATGGACAATGTATTTGGATTGGTTGAGTTATTTAAGCATATCCAAACAATTAGATACAATAATGATGGTTTTGGGGAAGGTTTAGGACCTCAAAAAGGCGAAGTTTCTGAGAATCTATTTAATATTAACTCGTCAAGTAAAGAAGGATTAAACGCACTGCTTAGATGGCTTTTTAGGTATGTTCCTGATTTGTCCCTAAGTATTAGAAACCTCTATATTCGTTATGAGGATGATGTATTGGATACTTCTCATCCAATGTCAGCAGGAATACACATTAACTCTGTGACAATTAATCCTGCCAGGAACTGTTGGGAGTTTCAATGGCCAACCGAGGAGAAAGAACAAATTGGATTTATTTCAAAAGATAACTCAAACACTGAGACTGATCCAGCCAATTTAGGTAAACCACAACATCCTCTTTCTATTAATAATTCCAGTGCAGACCCAAGGGGTATTTTTAGTATTAAAGTTAAAGGTTTGAGTGCTTTTTGGGATGATGAGTCTGCACCATTTATTCCTGTTTCGTTATTGGAGCAAACTGAGGTTTCAAATGATAAATTTGGGGTCTTTTCAGCAGTAACGATTGACGATATCCAGAACCTCGTAAACTCGAATTTGCAATATCATACAAGGATTATTTCCAATCTTAATATTTCTGCTCAGTTTGGGTTTGTAAATCCTTTCATTCACAAGCTTTCTATTGAAAAAAACTCTCAGAGTAATGGTAGTAGTGGTAGCAGTAGTAGTAGTAGTGGTAGCAGCTTTGGCAAAAGCTCTCCATCTGATCCAGCATCTTCCCACGATTCCTCCACCTCCTCATCTTCTACTTCCAAGAATAAGGGTGAAAATAACGGGTATATAGCAAAAGATTACTTGAGTGATTACTATACTGGCTCTAATATTGCCACATTGCTGAATATTAATATCCAGAGTGGATTTGAAATTAATGTCTATCCACAAATGATTCATGGACTTGTTAGGTTTGTGACTCTCTATAACCAGTTCCAATTTTGGACTCAAGTAAGAAAATTTAGACCTGTTGAAAGGCCTGGAAATGGTAAGACTCCAACTGAAATTAGAACCATCTGTAGAGATTGGTGGATCTTTAGTCTAAAATATTATAGAAACATCAAATACAAAGACAACAAACACAATAGTCTTAAGGATGAAATCAACTATAGAGTTGAAAGAAAAAAATACATCAAAATCATCAAAAAATGGAAGTGGATTGAATTTATGATTACCGGCAAAAAGCCTATTTCAGACTCTGGAACCGTTATTCATAGGACCGACACTGGTGTGTATAATGTATGCACTTTAGGCGGTAAATGTGGACCCGCCGAAGCTGAAAGGATGGACGAATATGCTAAAAGCCTAGGATCTTCAATTTCATTTTTTAATTCGAATTTGAACAGCAGTTCAAGTTTGTCCTCAATTCTTGGGCTAAGTTCTCAGATTATTAATCATTTGAGTGTATCTTTTAATTTGAGTAGATATTGGCAATACGATGTTGAAATTTTACAAAAGGTATCTGAGAAGAGTGATGACGTGAGATGTATATTAACTGTATTACAGCACCACTCTTACTGGGTGATATCTCAATGGCATATATTGGCAGAGCGTGAGTTTGAGATTGAGTTTGCTTTGTTTCAAAACGGTTCAACAATCCAAAAGAAGCAAAAAGGAGCTGTGGATGTATTTTCCGATGTAAACCATAATATGGATATTAAGACTAAGAATATCTTAACTTTGTTGGCCTATGGTCTTCACATTCAGACTGAGTCATCAGTTTGGGAATTAATCAGCAGGTTGAGAGAAAGTTACACAGATCTGATTAGGAGAATAGCACAAGATGACGCGTTGTGTAGGCGTATTAAGGATAGTCTTCAGAACAAATCGTCACTTTTGAGTGGAGGATCTGTTTTTGAGTTTGGAATAAATTCAGGAATTTCAGCAGGCGTACCGGCACAAATATCTAATTTAATACAGGAAAATATAGAAAGACATCCATATGTCATTTTTGGATCAGGAATCTTTGATAAGAATTCAATTGAAACTGATGTTTTATCTGACTTCTTTGGTGTGGGGTTGGATCCCAGGTTTATAATGAAAAGACGGGACTGGCACCCAATCAGGCTTAGATTACATTTATGGGGAAGATTTTATGATGAGTACTTTGAGGCTTTTCCTTTAGCAATTTCAGAGACAATAGAGATTAACCAGTTAATGAACTTGAGCTACCACTTGGACTTCCAGCAAATGAACAAATTGTGTAGTATTTCAATGCAAAGTGAATCTCTATCTTTCTCAACTTTGGCTTCTTCGCACGCAACATCGTCATATCCAATGGAAGATATTGATATGTCTATGGGGATTACAAATGTGACTATGGCAAGACCAAAGAATCAACAGGTATCAGTATCCGAGAGAGATCCAGAGTTTTCAATCCCCTCGTCTTCTTTGAATAAGCTTGAGAAGCCTGAGGAGAACAGAAATGAAATAATAGATCATGGTGGAAAGGATAATCAGGGAGATAAGATAGAGATTTTGAATTTGGGTAAATCGGGTATAGGCATGAATCAAGTCAACAAGGAACACCTAAGTATGGAGTCTAATGAGATGGTTGAGGAGGAGAGTATCATAGACAGTGCATCTGTTAAAAAGAAAGCTTTTAAGTTCGAGAAAAAGTTACCATATGTCTTTAAAGACTCTTCTAATGTTCCAGAATGGCTGAGCGATTTGGCTGGACCTGGAATTAGCCTTCCTAAAATCATTTCAAATAAGATCATTGGGATCTGCATTCCTAAATTCGAGATTAACATTTGTCATCTTGTTAGCGAAAATAAAAAGTCTTCTGGGATTGGTAAAGCTAAAGCAAGTAGTAGAGAAGCTAGTACGGAAACTAAAGAATATAGTGCAAGTACTTCAAATGGGTTTGGCGGAATCAAAAGAAGTTATCACTCCTTAACAAGATATTTTAGTAAAAATGGCCAAGACAGTAGTAATATTAATATGGTAACGAGCATATTCACCCCAAGGAAGCTTTTTGGAATAGTGATAACTGGTTTAGGATTTAATATGAGTACATGCACTAGCCTGAGAATAAGCTCCTGCTTTAAGAGGATGGAGGTGATAGTTTGGAACTATAATGATAGTAACTTAATGAGAGAATTTATTTCCAGTATCAAGTCAGATAGGTCAGTAAGCAAGAAGATGATCAGAGACGAACAGATTGTTATATTCTCAATGTCTGATGAGAGACAGAATACAAGTATCGAATCCTTATCATCTAATTGTGGACAAAATGAGGGGAATAAATTGGGTGGTGTTACAGGAGTATCAGGATCTATATCTGTATCTGTACCTGGATCAAGTTCAAGGCTTGGAGAAGTCTTGGGAATAGCAGTTCAGGTGAATAACTTTCCTGAAAACTTTGCTCCGGAAGGAGGAATTGATGGAAATAAGGTACAGACTCCTAATAGAAGAAATTCTTCAAGTTTGAATGAATATGATAGCTCTCCCTCTTTAACTCATTATGTGGATGAGACACATAGTGGTACATTCTCGTCATATACAGTTGGAAACGGACGGCAGGGTGGCTTGGTATCTTCAAAGACTGTTAGATTTGAAGATCCAAGAGGAATAAGTAACAGTTCAAGTGCGTTAGGGATTAATTCATCTTCAGTTTCAGGTTCTTTTGATGCTATAAGAACTACAAATTCTGAATTAAGTAATGAATCAAGCCTCGGTAGTATTAAAAATGATAATTTAAATACAACATCGGTGCCGGTACCGGCATCTATTGTGAATAATGGTCAGGCAAATGGGATTAGTAGATATATGAGGAGATGGAATTATTTAAGTTGTGTGATGTTGCCACCAAATAATTCTTGTAATAAAGAAAATAAGGGAGAAGTGAGAGGAAGTGGAGAGTCAAATTTTTTAAGCTTTGTATTTAAGTTACCTTTTTATTTAAAGATGGATATTAATCTGACACCGGTAACTATTGTACTTAACGAACAGCTTCTTGATAATATTCGTAGTGAGATTATGAAGCTGGTTCAAGTATGTCTATTAACTATTTGGAGTCAGTATAAGGGACTTGGAGCATTTCCGGTAACTGTTGGATTCAGAGGATTACTAATACAAGAAGGTAGTGGTGTAATAAAGGAAAATCCTCAAGAAGAGAACAATTTTGAGTTACTTCTTTGCCATCCTTTTAACTTATCATTAAACAAATATAATGCGATTAATAAGCTTAATACACCAGAGTGGAATAAGATTAACTCATTATTAAATAAAGTGCATGCAAGGATTTCAATTAGGTTGCCTTCAGTGGAGTTATATATGTTAAATGAATCAATAGAGTATTTCCGTCAAATAGATGGGGATTTATTCATGGAAAGAGATGCTGATGAAAGATTAGAGAATGTTTCATTTGATTTATCAACATCTTTTAAGTTTTCAGTGGAATCTCAAACTATTTTGATTGGTACAATTATTGATAAATTACGTGGCAATATCAATAGATTATACTTTAGAGGCTTTCAGATGAAATTCGATACCCAACAAAATATAACTAGCATAATTAGGTTATATTTGAGATTCAAGAATCTGCTTTCTGACAGGTACGGTAATATTATTGCTATTATTAACCTGTTCAAAGATTATAAGTTTGATCACATCTCTAGACACTCATTAACAAGCTTTACTGACGAGATCTTGAGACTTCAATGTGAAAAGCTACCTGATACTAACAATATTTTGCTTAAAGAATTTACTTTAAGTTTGGATGAAAAGTCTGGTACTAGACTTGAAATTGATGAGAAGAGGGAAGACACGAAGGTGGAAAAGGATTTGGAAGTGGAGAAGGAGTTGAAAGTGGATAAGGACGTAAAAATGGAGAAGAATGAGGCGAAATTAGAGAAGAATAAGGTGGAAGTGGAAAAGAAGGAGGTGGAAGTGGAGAAGAAGGAGGTGGTGGAGGTGGAAAAGGTGGAATTGCAGGTGGAATTGGAGAAGGTAAAACTGGAGATGGAGGCGGAAAAGAAGAAAGTCAAGAAAAAGGAGTCAATAAACTTTTTATTTAAAGCCCCCAACCAAGAAGACAGTCAACATTTCGTTCCAATTCAAGCTAAAACACCTATTCCAGTTCCGGTTATGCCTTCATATCCATCTCCGTCGGTATCCCCTTGCATTTCTCCATCAATATCTCCAGCTCCAATTTCTTCTACGTTTTTATCTCCAACATTTTCTGCAAATTCTGGCCCGTATCATTCTCAAAATTCTCTTCCAGCGCACATTTCTGCTTCTGGCATTACTTCTGTTTCGTCCGAAGCTACGCCCACAGCAGTTCCCGCCAGACCGGAACAAGTCATTACTATCAGTAACACTCAAACATATTCTCTTGGAGAAAAGCACCCGGAGCCTAATGAAATTTGCCATCCTTCTCAGTCTAATAGTGATAATCTGAAATTTATAAACTTTCATGAAGACCAAATAAAAACAGAAATTAACACAATTGGAAAACTTGAAACTAGAAGAAACTCTAGCAAGCTTATCTTAATCAGAGATACTGAGACTCAGAGTCCTAAGGATAAGAATGAAAACTACCAGCTTTCTAAAGAGAGAGGAGGGGTAGAGGAACGAGATACAAACTCCAGCAGCCCACTTCACTACAACATTCTAAACAAGAAGCAAGCAAATCTAATTTCTCATGTTGGTGAAGCATTGGCAGAAAAAAAAACTGAACTTTCTAACAAGGAAATTAGACCAAGAAACAAAAGCCATGAATCTGCTGAATCACAATCTATACCTCATCAACACCCAGTTAAAACACAAAAGAAGAAGCCTCCAATATCTCTAAGGTCTGGCTTCAATTTTAATAATTAATAGTTAGGTCATTATAATATCTTCTATTAATACTAGTCTATCTATTAAAAATTAACTTTTATTACTGAATATTCAATCATCTCAATCTTTATTCGAATTATTTCTGCTTTCACTAATGCATGTGGGGAAGTTGCATGACTTTCCCGCCTAATGTATGCATGTGGAGAGAAGAAAATTGTGATCAGTCAATCAAAAAAAAATAAAATGAAAGGGTAGAAATGACAACGGTAATAAAGAAAAAGATTAAACTTCCAAGGAATATAACACCTGAATTTGTAAGTTGGTTAGATTGAGCTTATTAAGGAGACTGGTGGAAATTTCTTTAATTATTAAGATTTTTTGCCTATTATTCATTAATTATTTCCCAATAATCTTCCAGAAGTGGAAAATCATTGAATAATTTTTCTGAATTATTTATTGACTTATTATTTTTTTAAATAGGCTGTTGAGTTGAAGGAGTGTTTTGACTGGCAAGATAGAAATGGTGATGGATTAGTTTCAAAAGAGTGTTTACTGATACTATTAAGAGCAACAGGCCAGGTTTGGTCACTAGATGAAATCGAAAAAATATGTCATGGTAAGTATTTTTTTTTAATTAAGGAAAATTTTTAATATTGTAACATATTAATCTTTACTCGTTTAAAAAAAAAAATCTGTTTACTGCCATTAGGACTTGGTTCAAAGGAAATCGATTTTCAGACATATCTCGACTTGGTATCCCATAAAGTTATGTTGAAAGCTGATAAGGAGGAGTTAAGGACTGCCTTTAACGTTTTGGATAGATATGGAAACGGTAAGGTTTTGGTTAGTGATTTGAAACATATTTTGTGTAATATTGGAGAAAAGTTGACGGTAAGTTATACAAATTAACTCAGTTTTTCAATCTAAGCTTAAATATTTTAAATTAAACTCTCCATTATAGGAGGATGGTTTCCAAGAACTCTTGAGTATTTCAGACATTCCTGATGCAAATAGATTAACATTTTTAACAGAAGACGAGTTTTTGAAAATGTAAGTTTCTAATGGGAGGATTTGGAGAAACAAGCCTTAAAACAGAAAGAAAAAAGAGGATCGAAGAGAAATCATTACTTTCACCTTCGTATTCTATATTAATCCTCTCATATTAAGAAAAAAAAATTATTAACTTTTATCTATTCAATTTTCTGACATTATTTCTGTATGAAAATATAAAATAATCATCTAATCAAACATTTTCATCATTATATAATTGATTTGTTTAGATTTTCAGGAAATGTTAATTAATAGATTTAATTGTCATTAAGTCTCGTATTTAAGTCGAAATAGAAAAGTTCTAATGTGGAGGGAATTTTCTGAGTGATTATATTTCTAAATATAATGTAAAATATAAATTGCTTGAATAATTAGCCAAATAAGACCTTCTATTATTGCTAATACTATTACTGTTACCCATTTCCATTGTGTAAATTTTGTAACTTCCGAATTGTATTGTGTAATTTGGCTCCACATCAAATCCAATAATTTCAAGCAGGGCTTACTTCTGATAAAGGAAGTAGTAAATATATTACTTTGGTAAAAAATACGGAAGATTATTAACACTATAATGCAAAGTGGCTTTCAGCATAGAGATCTTTTGACAGTTTTTAACATTCCAATTTCTCTTTGGGTTCAAAATGGGACCCACTTATTTCATAAGAATACTTCAACTTTGGTTGACAAAACAGGTAAAAGACTTTGTATCAAGGTAAGTTAAAAGGAATAATAAATGAGGGTTATTGTTATGTATTAATATTTATATACAAACTTATATAGTGCATTATTGAAATGTTTAAAAATAACCAAAAATCAAGTACATATTTGTCCCAGATTTGTGAAGATTTGATGTTGGTAAGTAAAAATGACTAATGAAGTTAATAAAAATCTATATTGGAAAACTCTCAGATGATTAAGTGTGAGAGAGGTAAAGGAGTTGTAAGATTCATAATAAATGAGATGTTGGGAAATGAAAGCAATTTCATTATTGAGGAAATTAACAAAGTCGATGTAAGTTCTTATCTTATGTTTTAAAAAATTCCTTGAATAGCTAATTTAATATAATTTGATGGTAAATTTTGTTATTAGGATGAAATGCTACTTAATAATCTCATAAAATTGAAGTTAACGCTGTTAAACAAACATTTTTCAATTTCTGAAAATATGCAAAGACAAAAATTAAATGAAAATATATTAAATATAATAATTAAAAGTGTAAGTTGATTGGAATAAATAGAGGAAATAAATAAGCACTCTATTATGAATATAAATTTGTTATAATTACTTTAATAAATAATTTTAGATGGATAATTTGAATACAAGAATGAGATCAATGTCAAAATTAATATATATACTATTTGATGACAGACTTTCTATATATTCGAACAGCTTAATAGATGGAATAGCGGAAGATTCTAAAAATCTATCAAGCTTTGGGAAAATGATTTCGAGGATGGATACAGAAAATATTCAATATTTAATTCCAATAGTACTTAAATTAATGGAATGTAACCCAGAAAAAGTATTAAGTAATTTATTTGTTGATAAAGGGTTACATTTATCTAGATTGCTATGTGAAGCCTCGGATAGAAAGATTTACTTTGAATATTTATTAGAGTTTTACTTACATATATTAAACAACTACCCGAATCAATTTGGTAATTTATTAATAGACAAAAGTAATGGTTTAGGCCTAGCAGGTAATAACAAAGAAGATTTGTCCTTAAACATTTTAGTTGGAATAGAAAAGATGACAATGTTTCTAGCAAGATCGAGTAAATACTCTAAAAGCAAGAATTATCATTTGTCCAGAAACTTGGATGTTGATAAATTTCAAGACTCAGAATTTTCAATGAGTGACTTGGAGTGTATGAAGCAACCAGGTTCGGTTCCCACAAGGAATAATTTTTTAATTAATAATTCTATGAACGAAAATAACATATTAGAAGAGATGGGGGAGCATGGAGAAAGGAGTTTGAGGATAAATGAGAGCAGTAGCAGCATTGGGAGCAAGAACATGAACAATAATAGTGTAAGAAATTTAAGTTATGGAAGAAAAGAATTGGTAGAAATAAAAGAATTGGAGGAAAAAAAAGATGTTGATGGAATTAATATGTTTGGGCTACTGAGAAATAGGGAAGAGGATGATAGTAGATTAATGAAGAAGTTGATTCAATTTTTCAAAGGCTTTATGATTTATAAGAACAGAATGGAATTATTTTGGAGCTCTGATAGAGAAAAAGTGGATTTAGAGGATGATTTAGACTCAAGTGGTGATAGCGACTGTAAAAGAAACAAATGGATTATGGACGGAGAGTACTTTGAAGTTGTTCATAAAATAATTGAATGGATAATCGAATTGTTAAGAAACAGTTTAGAAGTGGAATTAGACAACTTAGCCTTGGATTGTATTTTGGAGGTGTTCACACAAGAGAAATGTTGTATTTATAAGGAAGAGAAGCCAGAAGCTGATGAGGAGCTTTCAGACCCTAATAACAGTATAAAAGATAATAATGTATTAGAAAATAGTTCAAATAATTCGCTGAATGCAGAATTAAAAAATGAAAATAAATCAGAAGATTTTATTTTTAATATGAAACCTTTAAACATGAAGTCTAAAAGAGTCACTTTCAAAAGAATTGAAGAAGTACCCCCCAAAAAAAAATTAATGACTTTTAATGATGTGGACAAAAATAAATTAAGTGTCAATGAATGCATGAGTGGCGGGCCAAGATATGACAGTGATACCGGTATAGAGAATAATTTATGTGGAAAATTATGTTTTCACCAGATTTTTGTGATAAAACATGGCCAGTATTTGTTGGACATTTTTTTGGAGCTTTTTGATGACTATTTAAGAAAATTTGGATTGAATTTTATAAGGAGAAAGAGTGGAAATACAAAGAGCTTGTCATTTTATGACCAGAGTTACAAATATATAGTTGACCATGAAGAGCAGATTGAAGAGGTATTAAATAAAATAATCAAGGGAATGAACAATATTTCAGATGGGGTTGCTATCCAATCATGCCCTAGACAGATATTTGCACTAAGTTGGTTTATGGATTTCATTTTATATGGTTTTTTGAATGAAGAATCAGTATTAAGAAGCAAGCCTCCAGTTCCCTTGTATGGTTCGTCAAGTATGGACATGGTAATGAAAGCCAATAATATGGAGCAGCCATTGGAGTACGCACTGTTAAGTATTTCTTCAAAATTTAGTGAGGAAAATAATCAAAGCACTGAAGAGGTTAATCATTTTCAAAAAGGATTAATTAATCAGATTGATAACTTAAATGAAGTGCAAATAGAAATAGTTAACCAAATTATATCTCTCATAGAAAAGATGTGTAAATGTTTGTGTAGAAAGGGTAAAAGAAACTCAAAATTAGAAGGAGAAAATTTAAATGGAAGCTTTTATCAAGTGGATATTAAAAAACTATGGAAACTTAATGGTACAGTTTACAGCAGGGATCTACTATTGGAGTATTTTTCAAATATACTCCAAATTACAGAAAAGTTATTTCGCCTTAAAGGCATTAAAGTTATTCAATTCTTAGATTCTACTGATAAGTTATTTGAATTTTACTCGCGAGAATTAAAAAATAGGGAGCAGAATATAATTAGTTTATCCCAACTATATCTAATTCAGCATATTTTTGATACGAGCTTAACAATTGAATACGAAGTAAAAGATTCTTTTTTAGAAAATAAAGATTCTCAGGCAAATTTCGTATATAATATTTTTTCTATAGTGCTTCAAATTGATAAGAGAATCCAAGATAATCTTGAAGATTTGGATGAAGTAAATGACCAAATCCTGCAGAAAGCAGATAGCAAAATTAAGCTGTTAATTAATAATAAAGTTGGAGCTAAGCTGATATTCAAATGGATTAAAGATCCTAATATTGGAAATCAAGAAATTTACGGAATTAAAACAAACATATTAATAAGATGGATAGTTCACATTTCTAAACAACTATTGCACCCACTTATGACTGAAAATGAAATTACTAGCAGATTGAAGTATTTAAACAAAGAAAGGATTAAAGCTTCTTTGTTATTAGATGATTCTGCTTCAAACGATACAATTTCTATTGTAATTTCTCTCTTAACCTTTTGTTATGGTTATTTTCCAGATCAGGTTATTCTCTTCATTATGAGAAATATTAATAAAGAAGTTAAGGACATTGAATATTCAGGAATATGTGATGTTTCTGAACATATTACTCAAAAGATTAACAATTATGGAAAACCATCTACGTTTGGAAATCTTTCTAACACAAGAAATATCCCAACTAGAGTTCTACTTTATTATTCATTCATACTTTTGGACAATACTAGTAAAAGTGGTAATAATGTTGATTTATTTCAAGATCATTTCTCTAAAAAAAACAAAATTGTTACAAAGATAATTTCCATCTTGTTCAGTTCAAATATAAGGCGCAGGGAATGGTTACTTTGGCATTCAAAGGATTTTGACAAGATTGAACTTTTTTCAAATTCATTACATAATCTTATTCAAGTAAGGGGTGAAATAGGTAGCTATCAGGAGCAAAAGAAAGTCGAAGAACAAATCTTTAAATGGATATATGATCGAAACATTGACTATTCAAGGTATCAGGTCAGTTCTAGACCTTTTTCAATATCTTGTTTTTACTCTGGATTGGTTGACTTCTCAATTTCACCTATTTTAGAGAAATCTATATTGCAGAACGTATCATTTATTAAATTTCAAATCAAACAATTGTTGAATCTTAGCTCAATAAAAGTCAAAAATTTTAGTGAATATGAGCTTGAGGATTTTATTCAAAATTTAAGTATGAACTTAAACTTGTTCATCTTTTCAATTCAAAGTTATATTGAAAGAAATAGTCAGCTTGACTTTGGTGATATACTTACTATTGAAGAAGTTACTTTACCTTTAAAGCTATTTCTAAACATTAATAAAGATGAATTTGATTTCAAATTCAAGGCAATTATTGGGCATTTAACTTTAAAATTCATTTCAGTTTTCTTTAAGCCAAGCTGGAAGCATACAAACCTTCAAGAATTAAGTAAATCAAATTCATCCTCACAAATATTTGGAATTAAGACTTTCACAAGCCTTGATAGTTTTGGAAAAAGTTCCAGCAGAAAAACTTCGAGTATAATGTCTATGCTAGTCAATTTAATGGATGAATTAACAAAGTGGTAAGTTTATTATGTGAATCTAATAATATAGAGGAGCATGACCCTATATTTCTATATTTTTTTAAACCATTTTGATCTTCAGGATGAATGATATTTTCAATATGAATAACTTTGAAAAGTTTTACGTATCTGCTTATTTAGAAACACTTTCAAGTTTGGTCTTGGAATTGGGAATTAAAGATACTCTTTCTGACAGCATTGTGGTTGGATCTGGAGGTGAAAAAGGAGAAATATTTAGACTTAAAATGAGACAATCTTTGATTAATTTGGTTCAAAGCGACTCTACTGCTTCTTTAGTTGAGAAGATTTTAAAATATATTGTTAATTGCAGAAGAAAGGGTAACAATTTGGATGCCAACAAATCAAGTTATTTAATGGCTATCTTAATATTATTGTTTTCAATGTTTTTAAGTAAAGTCCAAATATACAGAACTGACGGAAGGTTAGAAAATATTATTGATTCTATTTTAGCTCACCCAATGTTTTTATTTCATGCTGAAAAAACCTCAAAATGTGGAGTGAATGCCCGTTTTTTGTCTGATGAGTATGATAGTTCGCTTGGAAGTGTAAATACATTGAGTAAAAGTATCAATGTATGTAACTATTGCCTTAGTTTTGGTTTCAATCACACTATGGAAGATATTAAATTAGTAACCATTGTTTCCATTATTGTAACACTACTACGTTTAAATAATACAACTGGTAGAGTAATATCAAAAAGTAACTTAATCAAAGATATGTTTCTACAAAGTATTTCAGGGATTCTAAATACACATCATAAAGCATCGTCAGTAAGTCATGGATATATGGGAATTATATTATCGTCAATATACTTGACATGTGACCAGATTCAGTCGCTAAGCCTTGTACATAATTTATACACTCAAAAGTTCCTTGTAAAAGAGTTTGTTTATGACATTTTAAACTTCGATAAGAATTCAGCCGAAAATTTAAATTTTTCCCCTTGTATGATATTTCACTATTCAGTAATATTTTCTTATTTAGTCTTCATATTGAAGATTACTCCTTGGTGGCTAAATATTTCTGACTTGATCAATCTGGCATTCATAAATAGACTTGGGAAGATTTATAAATCATTACAAGCTTCAGCAATTGTTTATAATGACGAGAATGATATGATTGGAGAGTATTTGCTTAGCTTGACAGAGATTCTTTTAAAGATTTTACTAGAAACAACAATAGCTTATTCTAATTCATCTTCCAGTTATATTCAAGGTAAGTTAATTTCTGAACATATTCTTTAAAAATGCTTAACATAATTAAACACATTTGATTAAATTTTTTAAATATATAATTATTTCAACAAAATTAAACCTTCTTCATATCCAGATGAAAAAAGCACTATAGGTAGTTACGGAGTAATTATTAAGTTAATTCAAGAAATCCTAAAAAACAAAGACAACGAAAACATACAGGATTACAATTTAACATTAGTAAGAGAACATACAAATTCAAAGGGTGCAAGCAGTCTTAAAAATGCCTCAAATTGTAGAAATAGTGCAGGTTCTGGATGCTTTATCTGCGGTTTGGAATATCAGTTTAGGTCTTTCGAAACTAAAGAGAGTTTTTTTGGTAACTTTTTCATTATTCAAATATTGAAGTTTTCAACTATGGAGATATTTAAGAGAATTATTGAAAATTAATTTGGAATTCAAATCTTTATTTAAAATTTAACTTTTTCTTTTAATTTAATATTTATTACTTAAATATTCTATCCACTCAAAATTTGCAAATACATGCATTTGCATGTATTTGCATGTATTTGCATTATGACATTCAAAGCAGGCAAAAAAAAATAACATATATATAAAGAGAGAGAGGAAAAATCAAGTTTTAATAATACAAACAAAAGAACTAAAGATATATAGAGTTAAATATTCAAGAAGTAAAAAATGGAATCGAGAATACTAAAGTTTGAGAGTAAGTTTCTAACAATTGGTATAGGAATAAAAGAGGAGATTATAGTAGAAAATAAAATTTTCTGCTTATAGGTAATATATTTTAATAGGATACCGCTTTAGAATAAACTGATTAACTATTTTCTGTTTCTTTTTTTTTTTTAAATTTAGCCAGTGCAGGTAGGCTGTGGATTGCAGGTACATATGGAATAAACAAAAAGCCCTTTAACAAGAAGATAATTCAGGAAATAGTAGTAAAATCAGAGGTAGCAGATTTTGTCACTTTGGCAAATAATATGAGCTATTCCTTGAGAGTTGCAGCAACATTATTGAGAGGATTAATGCTCATTTACGATAAGCAGTGGATATATTTGGGTAAGTTAGACTTCTCATTCCAATTTGAAAGTGGCTTTTTTAAGAAAAGTAATATTAACTCGCTAATCCATTTTATTTAGAGTCTGACTTGGATAATTTATATTTGAGAGTAAGTCCTGAATTAATTACAAATCTGGAGTTCAATATTAACAAGCCATTACTGAAAATAGTTTAGGGAAGGAAGAAATGATACAGAAAACAAAAACAGTTGCAATTCATTAGTTAGGAGAAGTGGAGGAAGTAACAAAAAGAAGAATTCCTTATTGACTGAGTTGATTTCAATAGATTCATCACTTAGTTTGAATGGTGACTATTCAAGTAACAGCAATAATACTGATAAAAATGTGGAGTTGATATTGCCATTAGATACTGAAAATTTTATTTTAGACTTATCAGGCAAAAATATAGATGAGTTGAATTTTGGAGATATTCTCTTCAAAGGTAATGAAAATAATTCAAATATCGGAAGAATCGAGGATATTACCCTTCCTGAGATTAATGGGAATAAATCCAAGTTTTCAAGAGAGTTTGGATTTGAAGAAAACTTTTTAAGTTTAGAGGAGAGTAATAATGACGAAAACAAAGATGGAGGTGGAAATTTTGAAGGAAGAACTGGCGGAAAGAAATCATCTGAAAGAAGAGGGGAAAGCCAAATGGTACTCTGGTCTTCAATAAACAATGAGGATTTTATGTTTCAAGGAGAGGAGAATGAGGAATTACTTGAAGAAATGGAGAGAATAAAGTTAACCTCTGAGAAAAGAAAATCAATAGATCAAGATAAAGAACATCCATTTGTCGATGAAACTACTGAGGTAGTTTGTGAGGCTCAAAATCGGGGGGAAAGTAGAAAAAGAACTAGATGTTTAAGTCATCTTGATGTTGATTTACAGTTTAAAGGAATCAGCTCCAATAATAAGAATCAGCTTGAAATGTTATTATTCGATGATGAAATGATTGCTAGTATGAATGAAAGATCAAGGGGATGGGACTCATATAAGTGGTGGCAAATAAAAACCCAAAAAAGTGAACAAAATCAATTTTTAATAAAATTTCAAACTCTTGCAATTCGTAGTATGAGGAAATACAAGAGAATTTCAGCATCAAACCATATTGAAAGTAATTTAGACAATTATGGAGCGATAGAAAAGCATAGAGGTGAGTATGGTATGGGACCTGAGTATAATAATGTTGATTTGGGATTTGATCATTTTAATATGGACGATGATTTTGTTGGATCTCCAAGTAATCATCGTTTCAAAAATGGCCGTGATACTATCGAAAGTTCTGTCAATTACTATGGAGATGGTTTGAATTCCTCAGATGGAGCAAGATTACAAAGCGGAAGAGAGTCTATGATATTTTCAGATAGTAGAAGAGGCTCCAGTTCTGGAGTTAGGTTATCAACTATGTTAGAAACTGGGTCAATATTATCATACAATAGTTCTCCTTTCCAGTTTGAAAAAAACTTGATGGGAATCCAAAGAGATTCAGCTAATTCTGAACTGAAAAGAATTGTGAGAACTGGCAGACTTAGTGGATCAATAGTGAACGATTGCTATGATAAGCAGCACAGAACAAATACTATTGCAACTAGTATTAGTGATATCTTTTGTATGGAGGAAATTAAATCATCCAATTGGAGTAAGAGCGGAATTACCACAAGTAGCGGAACTTATAACTTAAAAACTTATACTGTTCAGAAGTTTATTGCATCAAGAATGAAGGAGATCCGAGAAATTAGAAAGATTAACGAAGAAAATGGGTACTTAGTAAATCAAAGCACTTTAAATAAAGAAAATTCCGGTGGGAATAACAGAAGAGAGGAAAAGAATTCCAAAATTATCAATGGAGATAAAAACAATAAAGATATTGAATTTAATGATGATGAAGAAGAAATGTCAATTTACTTGAGTGAATTGTTACCAGAAAAGACTGTTACAAAATGTACTGCTGCCATTTTTTTCTACCATCTATTAGTTCTTGCAACATACAATGAAATCAAGCTCACCCAAAATGCTCCTGGAGGTAATATTAAAATTACAAAAACAAGTTCATTCAATGAAGAAAGCTAAGTGTAAAGCTGCCTTATATTCTTTTATAATATTTCATGGTAATTTTTAGCAAAAAAAAAGGCGGCAAATTTTAATACCTACAGCTTAGTCTAATAAACTACTTGTAATATTTATTTTTAATATTTTATATAATGAATAATTAAAACTGGATCACTAAAAAAAAAAAATCAAATAATCAAAATCGAGAGGGAAAACTAGATTTAAAGTGGGAAATTATTTTCTTCAATACTTTCTCGCTATTGCTGGAAGTACTTAATATAGTTTAAAGAATCAAGGAAAAGAAAGGATTGAAGCATAAAATAAAGAATTCAATCATTTGCTTAGAAATTTGAACGAGTAAATTTAAATTAAAGAATGAATCGGAAAACTCTGGTAGAAAGAAGAGATGCTCTTGAGAATCTTTTGAAGAGAAGGTTTTTTATAGCCCCATCTTTTGAAATATATGGAGGAGTAGCGGGATTATTTGACTATGGTCCTCCAGGATGTGCATTAAAGTCTGAGGTCGAAAGTTTTTGGAGAAGGCATTTTGTATTGGCTGAAGATATGTTAGAGATTAGTGCAACTTGTTTAACTCCATATAACCCTTTGAAGGCTTCAGGTCATGTTGATAGGTTTACTGATTCAATGATAACGGATATTAAAACTAATGAGTATTACAGAGCTGATAAAGTTTTAGAGGAATATGTTGAGAATAGATTAAAGGAAAAATCTTCGAATCCCCCAAAGTCAGAGCAAGAGAAGAACGAGTTAGAAGCTTTGGGAATTAAAGCTGGTTCAATGAGTATTGATGAAATAAAAGAAAGTTTGAATAAATACCAAATTAAGCCACCAAGTGGTGGGGAGTGGTCAGAACCTTATCCATTTAATTTAATGTTTAGAACAAAAATTGGTCCCAAAGAGGTAGAAGGAAAGAATGATAGTGTTGGTTTTATGAGACCTGAAACAGCACAAGGAATTTTTGTGAATTTTAAAAGATTATACGAATATAATGGTAAAAAGCTCCCATTTTCAGTAGCTCAGATTGGTTTGGGATTTAGAAATGAAATTGCTCCTAGAAACGGGCTCTTGAGAGTTAGAGAATTCCAGATGGCTGAAATTGAACATTTTGTGCATCCTGATAGAAAGAATCATCCTAAATTCCATGATGTTGCTTCCAAGTGTCTTCCATTATATTCAAGCAAGACTCAACTTAAAAATGGTGAAATTGAGAGAAATATTACATTAAAAGAAGCAGTTCATGGCAAAGAGAAGATCATTAATAATGAAACTTTGGCTTATTTCTTATCTAGAACTTATGATTTTCTTGTTTCTATCGGAATTAACCCACAAGGAATAAGATTCAGACAACATTTAAGTACTGAAATGGCACATTATGCAAGTGACTGCTGGGATGCAGAGATTTTGACTTCATATGGATGGATTGAATGTGCAGGCCATGCTGATAGATCGTGTTATGATTTATTACAGCATTCAAAAGCAACAAAAAATGATTTATTTGCATCTGAAAAGTATGATGAGCCTCAATTTAAAACAGTTTTAGTACTGAATTTAAATAAACCATTGATAGGAAAAACCTTCAAACAAGAAGCATCATTAGTAACAGAAGCTTTACAGGAACTTGCAAATAAAGGAGACAATAGTTTCCAGGAAAAGCTCAATCAATCTAATAAGGCTGTTTTAAACTATAAATCTTGTGAAAATGGTAAAGAATATCAGTGGGAGATATCATCAGAAATGGTTAAATTTGAATTTCAGACAAAGAAAGTAACAGAGGAGCAATTTACTCCTGCTGTAATCGAGCCTTCATTTGGAATTGGTAGAATAATATATTGTTTATTAGAGCATAGCTTCAAAATTAGAGATGATTTATTTGAAGTTCAGGATCAGAATACTGGTAATAAAAATACAAATAGCTCAGCTGATAATGAAATGCAGAGAAGTTACTTGTCTTTGCCAGCTTTAATTGCTCCAGTAAAGTGCTCGATCTTGCCTATTAGTTCAAATACAATCTTCAACGATTTGATAAGTCTTTTACATAAAAGCTTTATTAATCATGGTATCTCATGTAAAGTAGATACTTCATCAGCTTCAATTGGAAGAAGATATGCAAGAACTGACGAAATTGGTATTCCTTTTGGCATTACTATAGATTTCCAAAGTATAAAGGATGATACTGTAACATTAAGAGAGAGAGATTCAATGAAACAAGTTAGAATATCGTCAGCAGAGGCGGCATCTGTGATTTTAAGGATTATTAATCAACAAATTACTTGGGAAAATGTTTTGGAAAGCTATCCAATATTCACTCAACAATCAAATGAGTAGAGGTCGCTTTTTGAATTATTGATATTTACTTAATAATGTAAAATAATAGTAAATCTTAAAGAAAAAAATGGTTATTATAAACAATTTTAAATGAAGTCTGTGTATCTATTTATTCCTAAGCAGATTTTCCTCTAATCATTCTAACAACATCTCCCAGAACGGCTATTTTCATCATCTTTGTTGGATGAAGTAAGTTGTGCTCTAGATGGAGCCTGAGCTCCAGAAGATGTCATCGTACTTGGATCAATTGTTCCATCTTCAATCTTACTTAGAATAAGCCTTGTCACTTTGACAAAGACTTCTTCCACTCCTTCGCCAGTTAATGCACTGGTTTCTAAAAATAGTATATCATTTTCCTGAGCACATCTGCTTGCTTCTAGAAATGTAACTTGTCTTTTATCTTTAAGATCTAGCTTATTTCCGACTCCAATAATGGATATATCCACTCTGGCCAATGTTCTTGCATCAGCAAGCCAATTGACCAAATGGTTATATGATTCTCTGTTCGTTATATCATAAACAATAAGAGCTCCTGCTGCTCCTCTATAATAAGATCTTGTAACTGAACGGTATCTTTCTTGTCCTGCAGTGTCCCAAATTTGAAGTTTGATTCTTTTGCCTCCTGCAGTAATAATCTTTGACCCAAATTCAACTCCAATTGTGTGCGAAGATCCTTTCTTGACTAAGATTTAAATTAAGAATCAAATGTGAAGGGAAAATAAGTCAATGGTTTCTAATAGTTAAATGACGATAAATACTCCGTAATTATTCTAATACTTAGAAGAAGGGTTCATTTTATATTTAGATTTATCATCACTTAGTTTTCTTTTTTAGGAAAACAAACTTACATTTATTCTCTATAAATTGGTGAAGTAGACACGATTTTCCTGCTCCAGCATCTCCAATGACTATGAACTTAAACAAGTAATCATATTGTTCTTTTTCTTGTCTTGACATTTTCCTTTTTTATAGTAAAAATATATTAAATAAAATTCAAGCCAAGCTTCAGTTCATATATATTATTGTTTAAGTGGTTAAAAAAAAAAGAAAATCCTTGTTTTAAATAGTAAAGAGATTATTTAATTAATTTGATAAATGGGTTCCCAAACTATCAATTTTAGTTTCACACTTAGATTAACAAATTAATTTGTGACGAACTTCGAAATCCAAGACAAATTTCTTTGCTTTTTTCAAACTTACCTAGAATACAGTAAAAATAATCAAGGAAGCTAATGTATTCCCAAACTTCTCACTTCCAAAGACTCTAGTTCATAAAAACCCCACAGTTATTCTTCTTTTTTAATTTTTTATTTTCTACTATTTCTTCTTCCCTTCCTCAATTCTCTAATTTTTATTTTTTACATTTAGACTCACAAATCAGTTTTTGGCGCCTGCATGGCGCCAACAGATCAAAGAAATTTATTATAACAAATAATTTAGAGTCAGATTGTAAAAAAGGAAAATCAGAATCTTGAAAAGAATTCATAGTTTTAGAAAAAATCTCAGAATTGCGTATGGTAATAACTTCACACAAGTTTAACTACTTCCTAGTAAATATTTTAAGACTATTCTTACACTTACTTTTAGTGCTTATTAACTTTTCAATAAACAAAATCCGCCCCTCTCCCACATTTCAACTGATACCGGTGTTATTCCATAGTTGTCCACATGAAATTTGTTAATAATAAAGTAATAATAATTATTGCATGTGGACACATGCAATAGTTGTCAAAGTTTGCAAATAAAAAACGCAGACATATGGTTTTGCTTTGATAAGTGTTTGTACATATGGAAAAGACAAATTACTTTTTTCCTGAATTTATATTCATTTATTAATAACAGTAATAACGTTTTTATTTTTCAGAAGTCAAGAGATTGCAACCTTTTGGAGGAAGATGTAAACAAATGGATTAGTTAAGTTGAGGAATTACAGTATTGGGAATAAAAGGGAGAAAGTGGGACGTGAAAGAAAGATTTTAAAAAAATGACGAGGAGTCCGAATTTTTCCATTAAAGTTCAAATTTTGTATATCTCCAGTTTAATAAAAAGGTTAAATTTAGACTATCTAATTGATTAATTAGTTAACAGTATTAAAATCAAGTTATTCATTATTTAAAGAGAGAATTTAATAATATTAAGATACCAAAATTCAGGTTTGGCGGGAGTACACACAGAATTAATGATACTTGAAAATTGGATTTGATAGAGGGTGGATGTGGAAGGATATTATATTATGCATTGGATTTTATTTTAATGATCTCGCCACCTCTGACAGTTATTCATAATAATAATAATTATTATTGCTATTATAACAGTAATACCAGTAATAAATATTATATTATTGCTATTTAATTGCAATCTTTTTTCTTATTGGTTTTGTTTCACAGAAGTTGATACTTGAGCAATAAATACAGTGTAATAAAGAAATTGTGATTGAACTAAAATTTTAAAGCGTATTGTATGGCAAATAATGTATACAGATTAGTCTAAAGAAGAAATATACGAGAACAAAGGTTTTTTTTTTTGATGTAAACAGGTAATAAAGTGAATAAATTTTAGGATTTAATAATTTGTTCATATTTTTTTAAAATCTAATTGTGCTTGATATATTTTAAAGTGGGGCGAGATCGTTTTGGTTCAAAATCTAGAGTATAATCATTATAAATCAGGTAAACTTAGTAGCAAGGTTCAAGTAAAGCTATATGATCTCCATATTACCATTTCAAAATTGTAATAAGGTTATTCAAATATACAGTGCAATATCTAATTAAGTGTTTTCAAATATAACAAAAATAATAAAGGTAGCAGGTTCAGACTCAGGTCAATTTCAGGTTTGGAATAAAGATTAAAAGTGTTGTTTATTATAATCTTTAATATTTAATTTTTAAGAATTTTTGAAACTAGAGAAAATGAAGTGCAGCTCAAAGATAGAACGAGCAAAAGAGTTAAAATCTGATGAGGATGTGAAGATAGTAAAGCACTCAAGTGAATTAGGTGTGGAGCTTCCAACTTTGGAAACTACGGATTCTATTGATAGGCAATCCAGCGATTCAACTAGTTTAGCTCAAAATATTAGTATAACTCCTACAAGGTGTCCTAAAGAAAAAAGAATCTCAAATATTGAATATATGGGTTCTCTTGGAAAAGATATGAAAGATGTAAGTCTAAATCAGGGTGATGTTTCAAATGCATTTGGATCACATTCCTCTTCTTTGGTGAATAGCGTTGAAAGAACGACAGCTCCCTCATCAATGATGGGTAGTCTTTCTAGATATGATAGTTGTTATGGCTCGAACTTAAGCCCAAGCACAAATTTTCAAACTCCTTGTGGAAGAAATCCTAAGAAAAGAAATATCTCAAATCCGTGTTTAGGTGAAAGTTTTCAAAATAAGGAAAATGATAAGTCAAATAACTCAAATTTTTTGGGGTCTAAGAAGGACTTAGTAGAATCTACTGGCCAAACAAGCATTTCAGGAGTATCGAATAGTGCAATTCAACCTAATCAGATCAGTGGTTCGGTTCTTCTTTCCGCTGTTCTTCAGGTTATAGCCTCCATTCAAAAACTGAAAAGTGGTGAACAACTTAATGGAGTTGGCAGAGGTAGAATGGTAACAAATACTGCAAATATAAATAGTGCTAATACTGTTGTGAGTAATGTTGCAACCGTTAATAATAATTCTGCAGCACAGATCCTTGGCTCAAAACTCCCTGGGGTACATCCAACTACAGCGGCTTTAGCTTTAGCGTATTCTCTTTCAGTTGTAGCTTCTGCGAAAAAAACTTCAGGCGGAGCAGCAATAAACTCTGATGATATTATTCAAAGTATAAATCAAATAGTTCCAGAAAAGATCAGTGGCTGCAACTTCGCAGAAAATGCTGATAATACGAAAATTACTGGTGAGCTTATACAAAGCATTGTTTCATCCCTAAGTTCTTTGATTTCTCATTCTCAGGGAGAATCCAGAAGCACTATTCAAAGGAGGGATACAGATTACTTAGTTTCTCCAAACAAGGCAAGTGAATTTAATGATATTTCCAAGCTGTCAAAGCCAGGAGTGGATTCCAAAGTCTCAGGTCCTTCCTATAACTTGAAACTTCCTCCAATGGATTTCATAATAAATGAAAAATCAATGTGTAACAATTCTAGAAAAGTTACTAGCTTTCAAAATGTTGGGAAAAATGACAGTTTCAGTCCAAATAAGTCAACTTTCCTAGATATGACCAATAATAATATATGTAATGCAAACAATTATAAGTTGCATCCATATTTAGATGCAGAGTCGAGTTCAGGAATTAATTCTGGAATTGAAAATTCTTTTGGTCAGATCGAGTATACTAATCGAGTTTCTCAAATAAATGGAGTTAATCACTCTAAGAGCGTGATTAGTAATGCTGAAAGTGTTCAAACTGAAGTTAACAATTCTCAACAAATACGTGAGAGTAATAATCCTTTTTCCTTGATATTGTCCGAGATTTCTAGATGCTCAGAGAAAAAAATTATCCTTGAATCTAGCAATAATTGTATATGGAATGATTTGTCGTATAACCAAGTATTTGATCATGTTGATTTTCAAGCTCCATTTACTCGTAAGCACGCTTATATGAGGAACGAACTGGTACTTTATAACAAGCCAATATTGGAAATTGACCATGGAGGAGACTCATTCTCAATGCCCAGTTATGTCCGCATTCCAAGTACTAATCATCTAAGCTCTAATAACAGAAGTTCGTATTCACATAATTATAATTTAAATCATTCTAATACATATAGTGGCTCCAAACTCCATTTTATCTCTTCATCCAAATATCCACCATCAAATAATTATGATCTCTATAGTTTGTACAAGTACAATCCCAGGATCCAATCATTCTGTGATGATCTTCTTGTAAACTCCGGTGACAGAAAGAATTCCCAAATATTTAATTCCATCAACTACTTAATGCAAATTGTTGGCGACGGAGGCATGAATAATAATAATAACAAATAAACCTAATCTATTTCTTCCAAAACACTTATTCCATCTCACACAGTCATATTCTTGCATATGTTCATTTGAACGTACTATATAAAAACGAATATCTTTTCAATGATTGAACATTACATTTAAGTTTATTCCTTGGTATTAATGGGTATTCACCTAGTCACTTATTGTACTTCTCTTTAAAAGATTAATATAAAGCTTTTATAGATTTGAATGCCTATTTTTTCCAGTATTATAGCATAATATATTCATCCCTTCATCTCTTTTAATATTTATTCCCGTAACACGAAAAATTTGCTCCTCCAGGGATCGAACCCTGGTGGTTGCGCATATCCATGTAATTTCCATCACCGGTGCCACTAGTGCATGTAAAATTGGGGTTGGCGCCATTTCTATTATTATTACTATTATAAATATATGGATTGCCTAAACTATTTCCATTATAGTATTGGTTGTTTACTGAATACTGATTACCTTCAAAGTTTGTTGTGGCTTGACCTGCGTTTCCATTTTGATATGGCAGTTGTGTGTGTTGTAGTTGTAATTTATCGGTGTGTGAAAAATATTGGGAGTGAATATGCAAATTTTGACTTAAATTCGAGTATATTTGTTGTGTTTGTGGCTGGGAATGGAAAGAAGCCGGAAACTCGGAGCCATTATTATGGCTATAGAATTGAATTCCCCCGCTATTTTGTTGAATTTCTTGTGCCATGAATGCATTATTTGGAGCACCATAGGGAAACTGTGAATAGTTATTTTGGAAGTCCTGAAGTAAGAAATTTCCTTGGTTGTATCCAAACTCCGCACTTGAAGTTCGTCTTGTTACTTGGTTTTGGTGGTTACCTTTTCCGAAGCCTAAATCATAATTAGATAAGAAATTATGCCCATAAATATTCCCGTTTCCAAATTGCTTAAATCGATTAAAGTTCTTATCTTTGTTGCATTGAAATCTTCCTCCACAGTTTATAAAATTCTGGTTTGGTGATCTTTTATTGTTTTTACTCCTAGAGTGGTAGCTTTGATTACTATTATTAGGTTTCTTCTGATGTTCTTTCTGCTTCTTAAGTGGGCCATTATTTGCAATAGAATCCTCGACGGCAGATTCTTGAATATTACCCAAATTATCATACTTTTCTACAAACTTCTTGATTGAAACCTCGTTCAAACCAACACTAATATCATCACCACTCTCTTCTTGTCCATCGTCTTCCTCATCGTCTTCATCGTAAACATCAGGGATAGCTTCTCCATTTTGAACTTCAGACCTAAAGGAGCTGTCATCTTTGCCACTAGGGCTTAGATTACTCAACACTTTAGTTTTGGGATCTTTTTTGAAGTCCTTGTTAGAGAAAGGAGATTTTGATGTATTTGAAGTGAATAATGTACTTTTTTTATTTCCAGAATTTGTGCTTGATAAATAGCTACATTGTATTTTGCCGGCTTTACCTAATATAGTAGAATGCCTACGATCACAATATATTCTGGTACCTTTTTTAAGAAGATTCTTGTCAACATTACTTTGCTTAGATAAGACATAAAATGGAGATGAAATAGGGCCAAAAGTGTCTATAATAGCTCCTACTATAGTCTTATCCTCCAAACATAAAACTGATCCCAAATCTAACATTATAGTGGATGGGTCACTTTTTACTATGAAGATTCCCTCCATACCAAATATTGTTCCATCATCTATTACGGAGTAAATTTCCCCAACAAATTCACAAGGAAGACTGATATCTACCTTTTCTGGCATATCCAAAATCTCAATATTTGGTAGCCAGCTCAATTTCTCTTCGAAGCCATCTAACTGGTGTTCCTTTCCTATATTACTATGCTTTCCCTTCTTAATTACCTCATCTTCTGATTCTGCCATCTCATTTTCGCATTCACTAATATCAGATAATGTATTCTTTGTCCCCTTATTTTTATCCAAAGCAATACCAAACTGCGCTAAATAATCATTAGATAGCTTCTCACCTAAACTTTCATACTTAGATCCCTGGCATTCAGAAACCTTATGGCGGTAGATCATTTCCTTTCTAATTAACTCCTTAATCTCAGTGTCCTCATTTTCACTGGATTCATATCCATCATTTTCAGAATTATCCAACTCTTCATCTGTTAAAATAATATCAATGTTTTCTGACGACTTCTCAATTGGTGTTCTCCTGCCTCTAGAAGAATCTATCCCAGTCAGAATGGACACAGACTTATAATTCTCCAATTCTGCAAACTTGGATGCCAACAACAAATCATCAATTTCTGTCTCCCCATCGATAACTATCTGACCTTCACATAACTCACCAGCTTGTGCTTCCATTTCCTAATTTTGATGAGAAAAGTCCTCCAAATGAAAGCTCTTTTCTCCTAAATATTTAATTTTTATTATTTATATATTACGTGTCAAAATTGACATGCTTTTGGCGCCTAAGTGGTGAATATATCTTTATTATTTACCAGGGGAAAAAGTGTAAAAAATTTCGGGGGTAAAATAAAACAGAAAAGATGGAGGAGTGCGAAAGAGAGAGACAGAGAAAAAGAGCGAGAAGATTCCTGTTAGGGTTTACTTATGTCTGGGGTTCAAAGATTTTTTTTTTGCGTTGATTTTTTTTTTTTCTCCCAGTTATTGAATTAATATTATTTAGTATATATTTTAAAAAAATAATTCAAAAAAAAGTTGGCGCCATTTGTTTTAATATGTATTTATTTGATAAATTCCTTAAATATATATATATTTTTAATTATTGTAAAAAATCAAGAAATAAAGTGAGTTACTAACATGAATTAGTGTGTATAACTGAAATTGTTAATTCAAAGCAAAGATAATCTGAAGTGGGAAGAAGTGTATAATAAAATGGATGACATAGGGACAAATAAAAACCATATAATAATATTACTTGGAAGGCGACATGTAAAGGCAGGATTTTCAAAGAAAGCGGAGCCATTTGTAATTCTGCAGACAAGTGAGCTCTTCTCAAAGTGTGTGGATATATTAGAGATATCAAGAAATGATCATACAATTTTCTCAGATGAATCAGATTATGTGACAGTTTTTAAAGATCCCATTAACTGGAAAAGAAGCTGGAGTTCTCTGATACGTATGTTATATACTGATTATTTAATGTCAAATCCTAAGGATTATCCAGTAATACTACTAGAGAGGCCATTTTTTCCAATAGAGCTTTCAAATTATATTATACAAATTCTTAAAGAGAATTATCAGGTTCCCCGAATTAGGAGAATCAGCGAGCCAATAGTAAGTCTTTTTACAACAGGATTTAAAACAGGAATAGTAGTTGATATAGGAGCAAGTGAGACAATTGTTTGTCCTATTTATGATGGATATCCTATTGAATATAATGTAAAAATAATAAGATGTGGTTATGATGACTTTAAGAAGAAATTTAAGAGCGAATTATTTTCTCAGTATAAAGAAAAGCCAGAAGAAGAAATAATTAAAGAAATAAGCAATGACTTAATGGATGATATTATCTTTCAAAGTGGAATAGTAAATTACGAATTAAACGAAGATAATGAAAATAATTCTAATATTTCAGATTTTACGTATGAGAATTTAATAGTTAATGATAGATACATTAATTTAGTTGTTGATAAAAATACCCGAACCAAACCTTTTGAGATTTTCTTCGGAGATAAAGCATTTCCTAGTGCAAAAGTTATTCATCACATTGTTTTAGATGGTATTATCCAAGTTTTATTAAATTCTAATATTGAAACAAGAAAAGAGCTTTCTCAAAATATACTAATTTGTGGTGGGCTCGCCTCCGTTCCAGGTTTTGAAAGGAGAGTTTCTTCTGAACTTGAAGCATTGATTTCAAACGAAAAACTATTAAAACCTTTAGCAGATCATTTCTTCGTTACTTGTCCTCCAATTTCTCCTTTTATCAGATCATATTGCGGTGCAACTCTTATGTTACAACACGAAAAAATCAGTTATAATTTTGAAGGCACGAATTTACAAAAAATTTCCTCTAAAATTAATTCAAAATTATAAATTGCATAAATGCCAATGACGTGGTGCATGCGCATGATTTGCGCGCCTTCAAGTTTCTCCCCACACTTTTGGAGGCAGAGTGTAGAGTTTTGGAAACAATAAGTCAAAAGAAAGGGAATTATTGAAGGTAGAGAATTTGGGGGTTGATTCGATAACTGGTCATTTTTATGCATATGAGATGATGTAAGTACGGTAAATGTCTTTCTGTTTGACTTTTTTCTCAAAGTTTCAAGAACAAAAAAAAAATGAGTTTACTCGGTCATTGCAAAAGAAGGATAATAGAGGAAATCATTTCACCAGTGCGTACAATGTCTGCTTCTGGAAGTGATGGATATTTAACTATGGTGGTTGATCAATTTACACTTAAAGTAATTTCTTCTTGCTGCTCATTCTATGATATTATTGAGGCAGGAGTTACCATAGTTGAGCAACTACATTCAAAAAGACAACCATTAAGGAAAATGGATTGTATATACTTTGTAACAAGCGAGGAGAGAAATCTTGAACGTATTCAGAAGGACTTTGAAGGTGAAGGAATGTATAGATCGGCTCACTTGTTTGTTACTGGTTTCAGGGGAGAAAGAATGACAGGTTTTGATATACTCTCTAACCACGAAGGTCTTTTGAAGAAGTTATTAGCTTTTAAAGAAGTCAACTTAGACTTTATTCCCTACGATAGCAGGACTTTCTATATTGATATAGAGGGTTTATTTACAACTAGCCTTGACCTTTCTGAAAATCTCCAGCAACAAATCATGTCTGGAATTAATACTTTATGTAAGACTCTTGGCGTTAATAACAAACCAACAATAAGATACCAAGGATCTGGAAGAATAGAAGTATCAACAGAATGTAAGAATTTGGCTGAAAAGCTTCATCACTTACAAAATGGAGGAGCTGAAAGTAATGAAGAATGTACCATATTGCTATTAGATAGAAGTTTTGATACTGCTCCATTATATATACATGATTACCACTACCAGGCGTTAGCTTATGATCTACTAAAGATTCCGGTATCTATAAGTAATCCTGATCATTACAACATTTTGTCAAATACTAGATCTGAAAATGCTGACTTAAAGAATAAAGACAATAGCCAGAAGATGGATGATGTATATGAGTATGAAATCTCTAGTACAGGAGGGAAAAAGGAAATAAAAAAGGCAGTACTTGATGAGAGGGATTCAAAGTGGGTATTATATAGGCATGATCATATTGGAAATGTGAACCAGGCCATTACAGATGAAACTTTAAAGTTTACTCATAATAATGTAACTGCTAAGATTCACAGAGGGAATAATAAAGACTCAAATATTTCAACTAGCGAAACAATACAAGCAGTTAGAACTCTTCCTCAATACCAACAAACTCTTTCCCGATACTGGACACATATTAGTTTGATTGGAGAGTGCTTTAGTATTTTAAAGAAGAATGATATCACATCTATTGGAGAGATTGAACAGTGTATTGCAACAATGTTAGATTATGATGGGAAATCCCTAAGTGCGAGTAAACAAAGAGGTAATCTTTTTGCCGTGCTAGACCAGTCCTCATTGGGAAAATCGGAAGGAGAACTTCCAATAGTTAAAGATAGCAACGACAAACTTAGATTAATTTTACTATATATCTCGCATTATACGGGAATAAGTAATGATGATTTGAATCAGCTAATTGAACATGGAAGGCTCTCTAATGACGATCAAATCGTACTTAAGAAACTTCTTGGATTGGGTTTGTGTAACTCATTTGAGGATATTGCAGTAGGAAATGGAAAACATATTCATAAGTACGAACTTAATAATAAAGAAAGAGTTAAATACTATAAACAAAGATTGAGAAATATAGAAATCAATCTTTCCAGATTTGAACCTTTAATAAAGACAATAATTTATCATCTTCTTTGTCAACTTAATATTGGAAATAACTCAATTATTTCTTATAATAGCTTTAATCCAAGGAGTTTTAACGAAGAATTTCCTTGTGTTGGTAAATCTGATTCCAATGAAGATTTATATTACTTCCTTGGAAACTTGAATCAAATACAATTCCACTCCTCCTTCCCTAGGTATTCTTTGAAGAACAAAATCGTGATTGTATTTGTTATAGGATCTATTACATTTCCCGAAATCAGATGCATTTACGAACTTATGAATGAATCTGATTCAAATATTTATATTGGAGGAATTAATATTACTACTCCTACTCAGCTTATAAGGCAAGTTCTACTTTCATAGAGTAATTATAGTTGAAAATAAATACTAATTAGTTATTGAATAAATATTATCAAAGCTTAGATTAATTATTTATTCATTTACTAGTATGGTTGTGGTTGTTTTACATCTAAACCAAAAGATTGATTTTTTAATTTAAATTTATTAGTCAGCCATCCAAAATTAATGACAGTTGTTTTATTATTGAATTTGTCCACATGCAAATATGCAACAAACCAGGTGGGCGGGGAGATGCCCGCCCAAATATTTTATAAGCAAAGTCTAGAGATCTTATTTGACATAAAATATGTCAAATTAGCTGAAATTAAAGAAAAAAAGAAATAGTAGAGGAGCAGAAATAAGGATACATTTATTGAGTCAATTCTAGTGTTATATAACAGAAAAACTTGAGGTTAGAGAACAAATTTGTTGGAAATGGGAAGAAAAAGCAGCGATGGGTCTGGAGTGGGAGCGGATTTGCTGCATGCACTGGGGTTTAACAGGTTTTCTAATTCCACAGATGATTCCGATCTTGTGGAGAATAAAGGAAAGAATCAGTCAAAATTAGGTAGGCTCAGATTTTCTAAAAATAAAAAAAAATCAAAAAAGAATAGCAATGAAATGGATTCAGATAAAATTAGCATGGAAATTGGCCTAAAGGTAACCAAGGACAACCAAGAGATAGAGCAAGCGAGTGAGAAAACTCCAACTTCGAGTCTAGTAGATGTTCAAATATCTCTTGAGGGAATTCTTGATGATCTGGAGAAATCTTTAACAAGTATTAAAAAGAATGTGGATTTTGCAGAAACTTGTTTGGAGAATATTTACATATCTGTAGATAAACTGGAGAAGTTTTCTGAGCTTTGCAAGGTGGAAAATGAAGATGTCATATTAGGTTTACATAAGCTGGTAAATGTACATAAAGGAGCAGCATTACTTTCAACATTCTCTAGCGACCCTACATTTAAGAAGAATTGTGATTACAATGTTGTAAGTGATGATTCAAGATCTGCTGAAAGGAGGTTTGAAAACAGAAGACTTGTTGATGCTAATGTGAAGGAATCTGAAACTGAATCAAATGTTGCAAATGTAATTGAAACCCATAATTCAAATAGATCAGAGACCAAACAAGCTTTTGTTAAATCTAAGTCTAAGTCTTATTCTACAAAGAACAGTCTAACAAATAAGGTATCTAATACAACAGAAACTAGTTTACTTAGTAAAAATAATCTTGCTAGCCTAAATTCAGATGTCCCAAGTTCTAAAAGTACCTTAAAAAGTGAAAACCCAATTAATGAAGAATTAAAAATTGCAAAAAGCAATAATACCACATCTTCTGATAAAACAAATAATAATGAAAAGTCACCTAAAGAAAGCAAAATTAGTAAAACTGAAAAATTTAAAGAGAAGCTTAACCTTAAAATGAGGAAAAAGAAAGACAGTCAACATGAGTCCAACGATCCTGACTCAGCTGACGCAGGTACTAGTTCTAGCCATCAAACCAGAATGGAAAGGTTTAAAAGAAAATTTGACAGAAAAAGTAAATAATTTTTATTTCCTTTAATGCATAACATTTACTCTTTGCATGTAGCCAATGACATGTGGCGCCGAATGTGGCGCCGGCGGTTTTTTGAATGTCATGAAAAAACTGAATTAAATGAATTAAATCTAAATAGGAAATATTTTGAAAGTAATAGGAAGCAGAAGAATAATCTTAATCCGAATAAGTACGAGAATTTGGTGAAAAGGCTACAAATTTCTTGTATTATTTTCTCAGGCCTAGCTCTTTTATCATTTTAATATTTATTTCATTCTTTCATATAAGGTCTGTTGCTAGTTTTTGAAACCACAATTTTAAATACGATAACTGTATAAGTCTAGAAAACCACAAACAGAGTTGGTGAGGTTGGAAGTATGAAACAGAACAAGTCTCAACATAAAAGACAGCTGAGGCAGAGGTATAAACAGCATGCAAAAGATGCAAGTGATATATTTCAGTTGAATTCTCCTTTTGGAGCTAGTTGTTTCGACTCTGCATTACAAGACAGACTCAATATTCTTCTTCAAAAGTATAAGGAGTTTGGTATGGAATCTGAGAAAATAGTATTGGGAGTTCTTCCTTACGCAGTATCCATGTTAAAAAAGGTGGGAGAATTAGAGTTCAAGATTCCATCCAAAAGCTTGATTAGGGAGAGTAGTAAAGAATTGCTTTTTGCAGATATTTTGAGGCTTAACGAGGAATTTGGGCTATCTGATACTTTTGAACAATTATCAGGTGAAATTATTTCTTTAAATAACTTAACACTCAAGAGTCCAATTAAATTAATGAACGTGGAATTGGCTATTAATCAAGAATCTATTGTAGATTTGGCTTTTGATTTTCCAGAATTCCTGATAGAATCCAAAGATTATATTAACTATTCTTATTTCATTAAGAGGGGAGCCTTAATCATGGACTTATATAATAAGTTGCTTTGTAGAATCAAGGATAATAGAATACAGAGTGTTACAGAAAATGAATCAGAAGAGATTTATAGAGAGCTTCTCTCTAAGGAATACCTTAAAAATATGAATAAGAATGGATTACCTACACTTTTGTCCGTAGATCAGATCCAGGATATTAAAGTAGAAATTGACTATTTACATGATTTAAGGTATATTCCAGTAGTTTCAATTGTTGTAGCATTGAAATCAGGAAAAGAGACAAAAGATATGGCTGTATCAAAATTTAGATTCAGAATTCTACCAAGTATTACAGAATCTTCCAAGCTGAATATTGATTCTATCTCAATACATAGAAATTGTGTAAGAAGGAGTGTTATGAATTACGATACCTTTAAATATGATCAAGATCAACTAAATTCCTGCTTTTTACCACCAACACCACAATATAATGGAGCTATTTTAAGTGATACTAGAAATCAAATGCTCAAATTATCTCAAATTACAGAAGAAGTTTTATCTTCTGGTTTGCTTGAAGACACTCTGTTGCTTCTCAAGCTTTGGTGTGTTAGATGGAAGATTTGGAATCGCTTGAAAGTTAATGACCAATTTAGACTTTCTGGACAGTTAGACGAGGAAGTCCTCTTATATCTTTTGTTTCACACTCTGGAATTGAGTAGAGATGCAATAAATTCAAGGATAACAAGTTCATTCCAGATATTTAAGCTTGTATTAATGACTCTACAAAAAATGATCTCAAATTGGAAATCTCAAGACAAAGATCAATTCGGTACCTATTATGTCTTTGGAGAATCGTCTCCGAAATGTTTTGAGAAAACATTTTTACATAGTAAGGATTTTAAGAGGACTAATTTATTACACTTATTTAATAGAGATTATATTGGGAATCAGGTTTTTATTTTGACTGATGAAGAAGATCAGGCTTATAATGTATTTTGGAGATGTCAGGATCTAGTAAAAGAGGAGTTGCTGGATATATTAAATAAGACTTTGGGGCTTATTGATAATAAGGAAATTATAGGCTATGCAGAAACAGTTTCTGATATGTTTAGCCTTGGGGCAGACTTTGACATTAAGATAAGAGTTCAAGGCCACGACCAAAATAAGAATTTGAACGATACTCCTCTAATGCTTACTTTATTAGAGTTTGATTCCTGTATAATGATTTCTTATTCATATTCTTTTTATAAGGTTCATCTTAGTTATTTAATTCCACCAAATAACGACATTCCAAAAGAAATCAGTTTAGGTGAAGACTCAAATCCAAAAACAATGAAAAGAAATTTTGACTCGATTTGGGAAAATTGCCAGAGTTCAAATTTGGTTGAGATCACGAGACGGATCTTAATAAGAAGTTTCACTGATAGAGTCAAAGATATAAATTTGAGAGAAATAGTTTCAAAAGAAAAGTTTGGATGTATTATTGGTATTCAGTTTGCTCCTAAGATTACAAGATCTATTGATAAAGGCCCTTTTATTGATACTGTTGAAGCAAAACTATTTAAAGATTTTTGGGGCAATAATAAAATTGAGACAAGAAGATTTAAAGACGGTACCGTTTTAGAGACACTAATTTGGAATCATGAAATCGACTCAAATAATGAATTTTTAACAAATAAGGGGATTAATGAGGATATTTTAAGGTATACATTAAGTAGACATCTTCCAGAAGTTATAATAAAGTCAGAATCAACAACAGGTACCAATGATGATAATATTATAACTTATTCTATGACGCCCTTTGGATCTGTTAGTCCATATTTAAGCCGAGAAAAAAGTGTAAATGAAGAATTTTCAAACTTTAAATCTATATTAACTGGATTAACTTCTCTTCCTTTAACTATTAAATCGATTCAATCATCCAGTTCAATTTTGAGATTTATGAAATTCTATACCAACTTGAATTCTGATATATACGAAGAAAATAGATTAGAGGGAGAGGAGATACAATGTGTAATCGAAATGGAACAATCCAATAAATGGCCAAAAACAAAAGAATCTATCCAAAAGATTAAAATAGCTTTTTTATTATCAATACAAAAAGAATTGGGAGAATTACATTCTATTCCTTGTGATGTTATACCAGAATATGATTATACTCAAGGTATCGATAATCCAGATTTAAAGGGTTTTGCTCCATTTTTAGATGTATATTGGAAGGAAGATATCACTTTTAGAATAAGTATCTTCCATCCAAGTGAATTAGAACAAATTGCAAGGATTACTATTGAACCTGAAAACATGTCAGAAAAAGTTATTGAGGAGAATATTAGATCTCCAGGAGAAGATCTTATCCAATTACGTAATTTGTGGTGGAAAACACAAACAGGAGCAAAATTACTAAATTTAACTAATTACTTCCCTTCTTTAAGACAAACTATTAAAAAATTGAAACAATTTGCATCAATAAATAAGATCCCAGACTCTCAAGAATTTTTAGAACATGTTGCTGCCTATGTATATACAAATAATGATTTAATTAATTCTATTTATATGGTACCCGGTACCTCAACTACTGGATTTTTAAGGTCATTATGGCTTATTTCAAAATATGATTGGGAAAAGAAACCATTGGTGGTGGATTTAGATTTTCAAATGACTGAGGATTTTGAGATGAAAAGAATTTCAAATGAAGAATTTCAAAAGCTTGATAAGATTCATTCAGTTCATTATAATTATATTAAGAAGCATAAGCTATCAAAAAATTTTTTTTATGTATCATCACAATATGATCCTCAATCTTTATTAATTAAGCTTCCAAGTTACTATAATTCTATTAGATTAGTTCACTTTTCAAAGTTATATATAAACATTTTTGTTTATCAGAATTCATTCAATCTACCAATCAAGGAGATTAGATCATCATTTTTAACTCAGCCTAAAAATGATATCATTATACACCTTCAGAAGGATTATGTAACTCTTATTCAACCTCAGTCAAAGAAGTTTAAGTCATCTAATGTACTAGCTCTTAAAAAGCAGTATATTAATCTGAATTCAACTCAGGAGTTGTTAAGTAATTGTAATCTCAAGGCTTCTCCTTGTAATATTGCTAGAGAGGTTTTTGAAAGCTTTTTATTGGAAATTAAATCACTTTGGAATAATCAAGTTGACTTAATTTATGATCCTTTTATGCTTCCTTATCCTGAAAAGATTTATCTTAAAATAAGAACAAGTCAATTTTTTCCTTCAAAAATCACCGAGAACCAGAATAAGAAGAGGAAGAATTTTCTTCCTGGTTGTATTATTTCCAAATCTAATACTGGTTCTGAAACTCATGGTATTTTTACTATACCTAACTTACCCTTGATTTTAAGCACAATTTGGAGTAGATATTCTGGTTTAATCACAGACATACAAATATAGGGTTTCATCTAAATATTAAACTACTTGCTTTACTTGGATAATTGAAGAAAAAAAAAAAAAGAAAAATCAATCAAAGATTAAACACATGGATACCTAGGTTATAAGGATGTGCCTACATTACTGTTTATATTCTAATTTTAGCATCTTTTCCTTATATTATTCATTTATGCCTATTATTTCTACCATTCTCTTCACTTAAACCTCCCTTACTTTTCTTTTAAATTGATCTAAATTTAATTTTACAAAAAAAAAATTAAACATAACCACATAATCAATTTAATAAAGCATGCTTCCCACATCGAGCGGGAACAATTTAGCGCCACATACAGATAAAATTAATATAAATTCATATAATGGATTATTAGGTTAAATAATTAGTATAGGTATAATAATACAAGTTAATTGTTTAAATAATAATATTATATTAATATTAAAAAAAAAAAATATATATATATATATGTAAAT
>NW_027125597.1:0-23100 GCF_004936735.1 Cryptosporidium sp. chipmunk genotype I
ATATAGATATTAAATTAGGGTTAATTTATTTTAATATATTGATTGCGAGGGCAAGCATTTCAAAGGAAATAAACTCTCACTTTAAAAATTTTTCAACATATCTACAAAGTAATTCTAAAGGATCATTCAACATCAAAGTTAGAGTAAAATGAATTTATGAGAATTTTTTAATTTTCTCAGAATAAAAGGTAAAATTAGAGATTTCAAAGTTATATTAATGGGGTTAAAATGGATAGCAACTTTTCGGAAGATATAGGTGATATGGATGGAGAATTTAATTGTATTTTTAGAAAGATTAAATTTGATATCCCTGCAGAATGTGAGGGGAATCAACAAGATGGTGTATTAATCAAAGGTCAGACTTTTAATATACGTAATTCCCCATGCAAATCACCAATTTTCTTAATTTTGAAGCCAGAAACACCTAAACTATCAGAAGAAATCAATCAATCAAACCTAAATAATACAGACTATAATGTGAGTATCTCCATTAAAGTTAGCCCTATCCTTCGAAGCGATAATAAATTATCAGCTCCATCAGAAAGTTCGCAAGGAGTTATATCTAAAAATGGAGATAACACCTCGAAAAACTTTACACCTTTCAATGACAAAAATTCAGGTAATTATAAATCAAGCACTAGAACAACTGGTTCCTCACCTGTTGTTAATGACGAAATACAGATCTCAGATAAGCATCTTCTTGACGTTGAAGAACGCTCTGTACCTATAATAGAAGAAACGAGGGATCAATCCATTTCAGAAAAAAAGCAGGAAAGTAAACTAACCAAGAAAATTTCAAGCATAAAATCTAGTATTAAAAGGCAGCTGACAAACAACAGGTATGTCGATATATGCAAAAATCCCGAATGGCCATTCACTAAGCAAACTAGCAAAGTCTTTTCAAAGAACGAGCAAGTAAGGCCTAGGTCTCAAAGAGGCAGAAAGACTGCCCAAAAAGGAACAGAAGCTGACTTAAGTATTGAAAACAAAGATTCCAACTTGATTTCAAAGAATTCCTCCAGGGGGAGGGCTAGACAATGGCTGGAGTCACTTTCTACTTTATTTGATGGGGTATACACACAAAGAAGCACTTTGGGACGTAGTGCGGGCTTAGGACTTTTTTCAGATCGCCATTTCCAAAAAAACGATATTATCACCGAATTTGTTGGGTGGGTTATTGATCGTAAAGAAGCTCTTAGACTTAGATCCGAAGGTAAAGCCACACATATATGTGATTTAGTAAAGCCGAGTTTATACTTGGATGGTGAGAAGGATCCAAAGCCATTTATTGGTGGTGGTTCTTTCGCTAATGATGGTAGCACATTTCTCGGAGGTCCTGGGAACAACTCAAAATTTTGGAAGTGGTATGATGAAAGAGAAGGAAGATCTCGAGTTTTTCTCAAGGCAACACAGGAAATTCAACCTGGAGAGGAGATTTTTGTCGGATACTGCAAGGATTATTGGGTTGATTTCGCAGAGAAAGAAGATTCCACTAACTCAAGCAGCAAAACAAATCACGTTAATTCAGTTTCCAGAAATTCTAACAAAACTGTTCCAGGCGGTAAAAAGAGAGGCAGAAAACGATCTATCAAAGTGTTGGAACCTATTGAAAACCTAGAAATGGATTCCAAGTTAACTGATGATGAAAAATGCTCTTTAGAGTTTGTCCCCGAAATGTATTTGAGTCCTTCGTTGAAAAAAATACAAGGCAAAAATCAACCAAAAAGTAAAGAAAAATCTCTATATTGGGATACTGTGCTCAACTGGTCTACTTCAGATGATGATGAAGGTAATAAATGAGCTTCTGCTGGCAAATGATCAAAAGCTTTTCCAAATTCAAATTATATGCTAATCATACTCGTCTCTATCCTCTATATATTTCTCCTACAAGTATTTCGGCTTTCGATGAAGTCAATAAATGCACAGAATATTTTTTTAAACATATACTTATTATTAATAATAGATACCTTCTTAGTTCTACAATACATGCTACAGCGCGCCATTTTAAGTGGTAAAATGAGATTTTTCTATATTGGCTCAAGAAAAAAAAATAAAATATAATAGTATTTAATTCTTAGAATTTTCTGTTATTGTTCCATTTTGTTCATTAATAAAGCCTTTGTAACTAATGTTCTTATCTTTACTTGAGTCTAATGTAGTGAATGACTTTAGATCCAAGAGATTCTTTTCTGAAAGCTCTTTGTTAAGACATTTTTCATATATTTTCCACTCATTCACACAGGGACCGCCGAACTCTCCCGTAAGAAGTCCATTATTTAGCCACTTTTTAAAACAATCTTCGAATTTTTTTTTCTCTTCAATACAAGTCTCCATGGCTACGATATAGTCATTCAATAATAGCTACACAGTATTATTAATAGATCACTCAGATTAAGAATTCAATGACCTCTATTTCTTCAAAGGTAGGAATATTAAATCCCTCAATATTATGAAGTTTTTAGCTTTCTGCCAAGTTTTCTAATACTAAACTAAATTAATATTTATTTAAACTTCGAAAAAAAAGTTTAATTTGGCGGGAAATTTGAAATTTAATTCAACCTGAAGATCTAATTTACAATAAGAAAACTGGAAAAGAATAATAAAAAGCTCTGAGTAATGGGTGACCGCCTTGCGAATGATGGAGAGAGATGCCCATATTTATCTAGCATTAAAAGGAGTGTGTTAGATTTTGACTATGAAAAGATCTGCAGCGTGACATTAAGGGAGGAGCATATATACTGTTGTCTAGTATGTGGAATAAATTACCAGGGGAAAGGAAAGGACTCTGTGGCATATAAGCATTCCTTAGAACTAGGGCATCATTTATTTATCAATTTAACGAATTCTAGCATAATTTGTCTCCCAAATGATTACGAGATTTATGAGCATTCTCTTGAAGACATTAAAAAGTACCTACAACCAAGATTTAATTCTGATATCATCTCTTCATCGCTATATAATGTATCCAGAACCTTTGACGGAATTGAGTTTTTTCCAGGATTTATAGGATTGAGTAATTTTGGCAACAATGATTCTCTAAACTCAATCATATTAATATTATCTCAAATCACTGAATTTAGAGATTTATGTCTTAGTTATCAACTTTATGACAGGGAAATTGAAAAAAGGATTCCAGATCCTCTCTTATTCAACATTATTGAGTCAATTCAAAAAATCTACAACCCACACAATCTTAAAGGGAAATTTTCTCCATACAACCTTGCTAAGATTATTGAAAGAAAATCAAATGGTAAATTTTCATTTTCAAAGGTATCTAATATTTCAACACCTTCTAATTCATTCATACAATCAAATATCAGTACCCAAAAATCAGTCATAATCGATCCAATGGCACTATTTTCTTGGATCATATATAACTTAAAAAAGAAGATTGACAAATATCTCGGGAAATTCCAAGTAAAATTCATTCCAGATGTTGAAAAAAATGCCAATAATACTCACATGAATATTATTAATGCATGCATTAAAGGTAAACTATATAATAAATCCAGTAAATATCCAAATAATAACTTTTCGGAACCTAATAAAAATAAATTAATGAGGTCTAAGAAAAGTTCTGAATTAAAATTAACTGAAAGTATTTGTTTTAATTGCCTATCTCTAACTTTACCTTCAATCATTGAAACTACAATGGGCATATCTAATAGCGCCCAAAGTAATGAAGATAAGACAGTTTTGCAAATACCAATATATCAGTTACTAGACTCAAAGTTCTTCTCATCTTCTTCTAGTTCCCAATTAATATCGAAACTACCCTGCTACTTATTCATTCATATTTCCAGATTTTCCAAGACTAATTTGAATTTGGAAAAAAACAAAACTTTAGTTTCCTTTCCACTAATTGACCTAGACTTATCCCCATATATTCATCCAGACAGTATTTCCTTGAACCCATGCACTAAGTATAACTTAATTGCCAATATATCTCATAAGGGTTCCATTCAAAACGGAAAATTCCTAACTCAGCTCTTGCACCCTGCTAGAAATGAATGGATTGAAATTGAAGACATCAATGTCAAGATTGTTCTTCCACAGGCAATTCTACTTAATGAAACTTATATACTTACCTATAAAAGATCTGACTTAATATAGAGCAATTCCAGGCCTTTCCCACATTCACAACTGCATGACTTTGCCGCGCACTAAAACAACTGTGCAGTGCTACCCGCCAAAACTTGTATTTAAATAATGATTTAGCATAAAGTGAAAGATTTACTGTATTTATAGGAGATTTAAATAGATAAAGCTTATGAAAAATTGTAAGAACTTTGAGTGTCTTTGATAACTTTAGCTGAATTTTTGGCCAGCATTGCTTTCAACTAATTACTGCTAGCTTTTTTTTTGTTTTTATTCATGTATTAATTCTTATTAATAGCATTAAGGCGCTCGAAAATGTAATTTCTTTTTCTAACTTTGGAATTTAATAATATCAATACCAGACATTATATTAATGTAAATATGGAGGAATTAGCAAAGAGAAAGGATGAAATAGAAAAAGAAGTAAGTGAACTAATGGATTTTTTGAATTCATGTGGTCCTGATGTGGGTATTTCTGGAAAGCTTGTAGATAGTGAGGGGTTTCCAAGGTCAGATATAGATATATATGCAGTAAGAAAGGCGAGAAATAGAATCGCAATATTAAATACAGATTATTCAAATGTTATGAAAGAAATCGAAGAAAAACTATTTGATATTCACAGTAAAGAGAAGACCTATATTCCAGTTGATAAGTCAGAAAAAAACCTTAGATGCAATGTTTCAGAGTGTCTAGATTATCCATTTGGATATGTAGATAGCGTCTTGGAAGGATCGCCAGCATTTCAGAGTGGTATAAGGACAGGAGATTTAGTGTTAGAATTTGCAAGTCTTAAACCGGAATCAGAGTTACATTCTCAAGAAGAATCAAAGCATCTGATAAGCCAATTATTGACAATCATACTAGACAATTTAGATAAAGCGATCAAAGTTACTATATTAAGAAGTAATAGCAAACAGCCTGAAGAGCTGTTGTCTGAGTTCTCATCATACATCAATAACTCTGATTTAAGTTATAAAATACTAAATTCGCAGGATTTTGAGAAAAAGAATCTTGAACTAGTCCCTAAGAAATGGCAAGGATCCGGTTACTTAGGATGTCACATAGCATTCTTACATAAATTTGTAGAAAAGTAGAAATATGTGCAGGTAAGATAATAAGGTCTTAAACAACAATACTATAGTTAACTAATAATTCTAGTGTCATTGTTAAGTTAAAATTGCTCTTCTTTTTTAACTTATTTAAAGTAAAATTTAGTCGAACAATGAGAAACCTAAATCACCTTCCTCCTCCTCTTCTTCTTCTTTCTTCTTCTTGTCATCAGCAGCAGCAGAAGCTCCAGAATCCTGAGCGGCAGCAGCGCCACCACCACAAGCAGCTGGTGCAGCAACAGAGGCAGCTCCACAGCTTGCGACGATGTCACTGACGTTTGTAGTGGACAAAGCCTGAGCGAATAAACCTGGGAAGTACGGTTCAACGCTTCCGCCAGCTGCAGAGACAATTTTCTTGATGTTTTCAGATGTAACTGGAACGTTACCGTCTGATAAAACTAAGGCTGCATAAGAGCAGATTAGTTCCTGAACCTGGGATTGTGGTAATTCATTCATTGAAACAGCTGCCATCTTGGATTATTGAGTTAACCAACAAAGCGTTTTAAGCTATTTGTAAACTGGGTCTATTTTCAATTAATTAAGACTATAAAGATCTTAACTTGGATTTACAAGTTGTCCTGATTAAATAATAATCTATACGTAAGTTTTGCCACTATAGTAACTTTTAATATTATTATTATTATTATTACTATTTAATTATTATAATTAATCTATATAAGAGACGCCCTTTTTATATTAGAGCTTTAAAAATTAACTACTTTCCTTTTAGTATATATTTTCATTATTTCACGCGTCTCGCTTTTTTTACCGCGCAATTATGTAATATGAAGCTGATAAAGACTTAGCGGGTTTTTGGCGGGTTTCCTAAATGTTAAATAAATTTAAGCATGCAGGAAATAACTGGACGCTTCCAAGTGTAAATAAGAAAAAAAACGAGATTCATTAAATTGATAATAAAATTTATATGAAATTAGATTAAGAAATAAAGATTAAAAACATACACAAATTGGATATTTTAACAAATATATATATAGCAAAAGAATTACTTCTTTTTGTTTGATGCCCTACGGCTTAACAAAGCCCGAGCTTCAATAAGTTCAACCTTTAATTCGTTAATTAGCTTAGAATCGCCTGGTGAATCAGTTTCTAATGTTTTTATTTGATTCTCCAGAGCAGTAACTAGTAGTTCATAAAGTTTATCTTCCTCCATTTTAATTAGATTAGAATAGCATGGCTTATTTTCTTTAGGTCTTAAGTCATGAGCATTACCTTTTGAATCTCTGAAAACACCAATATATTCAGATAACTGGTAAACTTTAGAAAGTCCATTTTCATCAATATCTGGAGCTTCTTCCCAATCATCAATTGAGACAAGTCTTAGATTTTTTTCCTTTAGCAAGGCTTGATAATCAGTGTCTGGTGGGGGCCAGTCTGGAAGTGCATGCCACCACCTACATAGAATAGCTGCGACTAGTATTTGTTTATGGTCACGGTCTCTTCGAGGAACATAGGCAGTATTTTCTTCTTCGTCAGAAGAGTAGTCTTGTGAATTAGAGGCTTTTTCTTCAGAAACACGCTTCTTTTTAACAGTTTTTGTTCTGTTTCCAGTATTAATTTTTGCCCTAGGTTTAGTTTTATAGTCTGCACTAAACTTAGACTTGGTTGAAGTTTTTGTACTTGCTGATGCTCTTTTTTTTTGCTTAATTTCGTCTTTAACTGGTTTTGATTTAATTGGAGTACCATTCTCAGTTTTAACCAGTTTTCTTCTGCCCCTTGTAGACAAGGAAGAATCTGAATCGTCATCTGAATCGTCATCTGAATCGTCATCTGACTCATTATCTGATTCATCCTCTGATGCTGTATAATTTGACGGTTGTGATTGAGAATTACTAATTGACTTTTCACTCTCATCCCTCGGGGATTCACAGTCATCGCTGCTATCAGAACTGAGAACTCTTTTTGATCTTGTAGATTTGCTCATCATAATTTGTGGGGTAGATTCTCTTGATGAAACATCGGCGTTTTCTTTTAGAATAACTTCTGATTGTTTAATGGGGGTTTCATCATCGTCCGAAGACAATCGCCTCTTTCTTCCAGAAACGCCTGCATTAAACCCCATAGCACTATCATCCATATTGATACTTTCCCAATCCTCTATTATTTAATTTTTTTCACCCTAAATTAACTTATTACCCTTTACAGATTACATAAAATTTTCATTTTAATAATTGCGCGCCACTATTGATAATTTTCTGTATTAAACAAACGTATTGAATTGAAATATTAATAGATAAAAATTGCACTTTTTCGTGCAATTTGAATTATAAACTGTGTTATTATTATTATTATATAATATCTAATGTTTATCCCACATATAAGATTCAAACTAATGAAAGCAATTATTTATAAGTTATAATCAATTTTCAGTTTTATTATTTAAATTCAATGTATTATTTTTTAAAAGTTGCTAATTAATTCATTACGTGTAAAATTTTATTATTAATTATAATATTTTGCATTTGTTTGTATATGACCGCTTTTAAGTGTTAATGAAAATTTAATTATGCATGCAATGCAAAAATGCATGCAAGTCTTAAAATATTGTTTGAAAAATTGCCTTTATTGTAACTAATTATTATAACTATTGTTATTATTACTAACACTTTATTAGCTTAAAAATCATGAATTAATGAAACTCTGATAATTGATGAGGCCTGCCAAATAAATAACATAATAATTAACAATGAATACAAGTTAACTTTCAGAATTTTGATAATTTTACTTTAAATAAATAAATATATTTTGGATAAATTACTCTTTCTTTTTCAAATTTAACTTGTTTGTTTATAAATCACTTTTGACCCTTAATCTACTCTATTAAGTGTTAACCAATTTAAAAGTTTAATTTTGAAAAGAAATAAAGCTGATTTGGCGCCAGACTTTTACAGTAAGAAATGAGTATTTGTCAAAAAAAACAGAAAAGGGTAGAAAAAAATAAATTAGAAATCAATATTGTATAGGGAGAATTTCGATTTGAAAAGGTAGAGAATTTTCTGGATATGATAGGAAATGTGATAAATTTGGGGGATTATGTAGTAATAAGGGAAATTACAGGTTCACAGAAACTTATCCATATTAAGGATACTTCTCAAAACTTTTATTTGGGAAAATATAGCATTAAAGGTTCAGATATAATAGGTAAAAGCTACTATAGCACTTTGAGTTTAGAAGATGGAAAATGGGTAATTGGCACAATTTTGAACAGTGAAGAAATATTAAAAGATATATTGAATATAGATACTAATATTGAGAATAATCAAGTAGATGAAGAGCAAAGTATAAATTCGCTCAAAGAATTGAAAAAGAAAAGAACAAGATACAACCAGCTTTTAGGTAGGGAGTTTGAGGTAGATTCTGATGATTCAAATTGTGAAAAGGAATTTGGAGATGAACAGGATGAATTAGACAAGGTAAAAAAAAAAAGAAGTGAAATTCTATTACTAAACAAGGCAAATGATGGTAACTTGATTAGGTCACTAGCATTATCAAGCAGTTCTTTTAAGAATAAGACTAACTTTTCCAAAGAAAAATACATTAAGAAATTGCAATTAAGATACTTAAAACAGATTATATTACTCCCCTGTACATTGTTGAATATTATAGAAACTTCAAGCTGTCAACCAAAAATTAGGTCTGATAAGCTAAGTCCAAATTCAGTTGGGCCAAGATGGGGTCAATGTACTGTTAGAATCGAGACAATAGGAAATATATTAACTCATGGTAACGTTTCATCTGGAAGCAAAGTACTATTATATGATAATTTGAGTAATGGTGTAGTTGGAGGATCAATTTATCGTCAGTTATACAATTTTGGAAGTCTTTATGAAATATCAATGAATAAATTAACTTTTGATACTTTCGAAGGGTATTTTCATGGCAAGCTTGCAATTAATTTTGAAGCTATAGTAAATGATCAAAAACCAAAAATACATTATCATACAATTCCAATGTCAGCATTGGAAATGTTTTATAAAGAGATGAAGGAAATATCTGATGAATTTTATGATGAAGGTCAATGCTTGTCAGCTGAAAAATTAAACATAGAACATGAATGGCTTAATTATAAAATTAACACACACTCAAAAAGAGAATTGAGTGATGAAAAATTTCAACATAAAAAAAAAAGAGTCCAGAACAGAATTAATATTCTTGAAAGTTTATATTCAGAAGGAGTAGATACAGTTATTTTAGTAATTGATCAGGTTAAATGGCAAACAACTATGAACTTGCAAAATAGTAGAAATCAAAATTCTATTGAAAGCACTAATAATAACAATAATAATAACATTAATAGCGACGATTCTAATCATATTCAGAACAATAATGTTGAGTTAAATCATATTTCTGATGAGAAAGCTAAGTATTTTTATTTAGAAAAGATAATACAAGTTACCCAAGAATATCTTAAGCCTGGAGGTAAGCTTCTTATTTTTACTCCTTTCATGACGACCGAGCTACTTCAAGTCCACCAGGACTTATCTCTTTCAACAAGAGTTGAAAATTCGAAATTCCACCCTTTTATTGGTATTAAGTTTGAAGAAACCTTTATTAGAGAGCATCAAATCATTGACCAAAGGACTCACCCCACAATGGATGCAAATCTTCCTATTTTTTCAGGCTTTCTGCTATCTGCAATCCATATTTCATAGTCTACCCACCCCTTTTCTTACACCTTATTTATTATTTTTTTTTTCAACTTTATAATTTATTTTATAAAAAAAAAAAAATTGACACGTATGGCGGTAAAATTTTACAACTAATTGATAGATAAAGTGCATGCAAATATTGTCACCGGTAATATCAGTAGTGTGTTAGAGGCTGGTAGTGGGTGAAAATAATTAAATTACTTTTTTATTTTATTTAATTAATCAACTTGTTTTATTTTCTTTTTTTTTTAATCTTTTGCGAGTAATTAATTTGAGTATAAAATAGACGACAATTTATGATTTATTAGGAAAAGAAATAACAAATAAATCGACGGAAGTAAGTACACAAATTTAAGGTGAATCGAGGAGGAAAAAGAAAGTTGTTCTAGATAAGGAAATAAGCCCAGTAAAGTCGTAAGTAATAGATGAATGAATTGGATTCATGGAACAGAAAATGGAGAACTTTATGGTGTTGGACTCATATATATGTGCATTACAAAAGAGCTCAAATGCATACAAGAAATTTGCCTGAAGAAATAAGATACGCATATTGGAATAGTAAGCATTCTCAATTTGCTGAATTAATATGGAGAAATATATCCGAATTACGAGGGTGGTGGATTAAAGTGGGTCAGTTCTTATCAACTAGAGGCGATTTGCTTCCGAAAGAGTATGTGGCATATTTGGGTAAGTTGCAAGATATAGTTCCTTGGATGGAATGGAAGGTTATGGAAGGAATATTAAAAGAGGAATTTGGTCAAGATGTAAGAAAAATTTTTAAAGAGATACAAGAAAAGCCAATTGCAGCAGCATCAATATCTCAAGTATACAAGGCAGTTTTGACTGAAGGAGAGAAGAGTGTGGTAATTAAAATACAGTATCCAAATTCTCAAGAGACTTTTAATCAGGATATGAAGAATTTGGAGCATTTGGCATGGGCTTTTGGTTTAGTAGAGAAAGATTCTGATTTTAATCCTACGTTAAATGAGTGGCGAAAGTCTGCATATAAAGAGCTTGACTTTAAGAATGAGTTAAAGAATCAAGAGAGAGTATATGAGATGTTTAAAGATTCAGAAATTGAAGTAATTATTCCAAAAGTTTATTCAGAGTTTAGTACTGAGAAGATATTAACAATGCAATACATTCAAGGCTTTAAGATATTAAATAAAACTTTATTAAAAGAAAATAACGTTAATATAAGAGAAATATTAGAAATACTATGTGATTCTTTTGCTTATCAAATTCATATTCATGGCTTTTTTCATGGAGATCCTCAGCCAAGTAATATTTTGGTGGTTTACGATGAGTTCAAGAGAAAATACATTCCAGTAATATTGGATTGGGGAGTGGTTAAGATTTTTGATAAAAACACACAAATTGCATTTTCAAAGTAAGTTTTCCCCCAAGAGTTTAATTTTAATTTATTAATTTATTTAAAGAATGGTATATAGTATCTCAACATTAAATTTGATAGGGTTTATAGAATCATTTGAGGAAATGGGATTTCAGTTCAGAAATCATAAAAAGAATTCCATAGATCCAGAAATGTATATGGATGCTCTAAGAGTTGTTTTTAAAGAAACTGAGATGGGCCCAATAGATCAAAGTTCAATAAGGGTAAGTTGTGAGTTCATTTATATTATGTCTCTTTATTATTTTCTAAAGAGATTTAAAAAGAAAAAGATAACTGTTAATTCATTCTATAGGAGTCAGGATACGCAGCATATAAAACGGCAACAGAACTTTCGAATATGAAAAGTAGACAAATTGAGGAGTTAAATCCGATGGAGGACTGGCCAAAGGACGTAATATATTTTGTGAGAATTGTATCTTTAATACATGGAATATGTGCAGAATTGAATGAGAGTGTACCAATATTGAAAATATTATCAAGAAGAGCACAACAATTCTTATATATGGAGTCTATTAATTTAGAATTAAATAAACATCAATTATCAAGAGTAGGATTTACAAATAAGTTTGAAAGGAGACTAAGTGACTATATACAAAGAATAATTGATGAGAATAATGTATTGGGATTACAAATAGCTATAGTAAAAAATGGAAAGAATTTGGCAAGTATTTCTAAAGGTATTAAAGGAGAATTAAATGCAAATAAGATTGATGAGAATACACTATTTAATGGTTTCTTTATAAATCTTGGAATTTTGGTTATTGCGATATTAATTTGTGTGGAAAGGGGTTATATATCTTTGGATGATCCAATTTGTCATTATTGGGATGGTTTTATAAGATATGGAAAGAGGAACATAACATTAAGACATGTACTCGATCATAGATCTGGTGTGATATCATTTTTTCCAGAGGATATGGGTTTGAAGGAATTTTTGAATTATGGAAATATGGTACGAATAATTGAAGATTCTGTTCCACAAATTCCAATAAATCAAATTACGCGTTATAATCCTTATTTTCTAGGTTGGGTATTATCAGAGTTGATAGCATTATTAACAAATCAGTCAACAACAAAGTTTATAGAGGAGAATATAATAAACCCATTTGGTTTATCTGATGGCATAAAGATGTATTTACCAGAGTATACTTTGAATAATAATCAAATGAATACTGACAAATCTGAAGAGTGCAATGAAAAAAATGATGAAATTCACAATAACAATAATAATAATAATAATAATAGCAATAGTAACAGTATGTTCTTATTTCGTCTATTTTCTCCACGTTCTTCATCTTCATCATCATTTTTTGCTCAAGAGGAATTGTCTTCGGGTATAATGAGATTGTCAAATATTAAAAGTAAATTAGAAAGTGGCAACGGAGCTCAATTAATGAATGAAATAAAAGAGATAATTATACAAAAGTTAACTCCTGAAAGAATGAGGAAAAAGGAGGAAAAGGAGGAAGGTACAGATGATAATAACCATAATCATGATGATGATAATTTTGACGTTATTGGTATTTCTAATAGATATGCAATGGTAAGTAGAAGAATGACTCTTTCCTCAATACCTTTTAAACAAGTATTTGAAAAACTTAAATCATCTAACTCATTTGAATTAACAAATTTGAAATTATCAACTTTGGAGTGCTTTTATTTAAAGCCTCATATATTGGATCCTCTAATATATAACTCAAAAAAACTAATTAATAAATGGATACCACCAACAAATGGAAGATATACATCTTTATCATTAGCAAAATTATATGGCCACTTAAGTAGGGGTGAGATTATAGGAGATAAATTGTTGAAACAAGTTATCAAAGATGAATCAATTACTTATGATAATTCTATTGAAGGATTAATACTAACATATGGAGGCCCTAGAAAATGGTCTCTTGGATTTCAAATTTTAGAATGTAATAAAATGAATAATAATCAAAAAGATCAATCATGTTATAAAGGAATTGGTCATTCAGATGCTGGCGGTAATTTATCATTTTGTTTCCCAGAAATTGATCTATCTATCGTAATTTTAACAAATGACTATCATAAAGGATCATATATATCTCAGTTAATACTACGTTACATACTAGAAAATTTTGGATTATATTTGAACAATTACGTCCCATTATTTTTTTTTTAGTTACTTTATAAAATTTGCATGCATGCGATACCCTCTAGGCGGGGTAAATTATGTAATTCGTGATAATTACGCTTAATTATTAAATTAATATGGAAACAAAGAGTTGGGAAGGTGAGAAAAAAATGAGATATAGATAAATTATAAGAGCACTAAGAAGCAGTATTATTTATTATAATGATGTGGTAATTTTTGGGGGAATAATTATTATTGCTGTAAAAACCATCATTTATTATTCAATCTTATGTGACTGAAACAAAAAGTCGTATTTCTCTTCTTCTTTCTCCTCCCTCTTTTATTCTCCTCTTTATTTTAGTTTCAAGGGGCTGCTCTATGGGATGTAATTGCCGGATTGACGATTCCGCCTCCATCAAGTTGGCAAAGGTTAGTGGAAGTCTTAGCCAAAGTGTTTTCGCATATACTATTTTCGCTATTATTAGAGTTATTATTGTTTTCCGTTCTGTTACCGCTATGGTCAGAATTATCGATAGTTGACTGAGTAAGTCTTCTAGTAGGGGAATTGGTTTCAATTGCGGATGAGGAGACTGAGATCTCTGGGCAAGTAACACTCGAGGAAAAGTGATGGATTAGTTTCCCTTTAATATCACCCTCCATCTTTTTGACAAAACTCTGTTGGTTTGAAGAAGTTAGGTAGTTTTTATTATTTAAAGTACCAACAGGGGGAGGAAGGCTATGGTTGATGTCAATTACTTTGGGGGGGAATGCAATAGGAGGAAGAGAAGGTGAAGAAACGGTTGTGGATGCGGCTGTAGTAGCACTAGAATTAGCACTGTTAGCAGTAGTAGCAGCGGAAGCAGAAACATCTGGTGTATTATTGGTAGTGTTAGCAATGCAAGTGACAGAGGATGAGGGATTTCCATCCATTCCTGGGCAGGTTTTGATAGCCTGGATGGGCTGGGATTTCAGAATCAGGTCCAAGTACAGCTTATTAATGTCAGCTCCTCTGATCATCTTGGAATCACAAAGGAATTCATCCTTTGTAGAAACGAGTCTGAAGAGCTCCCCTTGTTTCTTAAGCTCTTTCCTTAAGCTTTCCCTCGTGCTTGGGCCAAGTCCCGTTTTAGCTTTCTTCCTATCCATGTTACATGGCAAATCCATCCAGAAAGTGAGTTTCTCTTTTGCTACCATTTTAAGTCCCTCTCCTCCACAAATACTGGATAATACATCCGGAAGGAGTTTTGAGAGACGTATCTCTTGAAGTATGGTGCCATCTTCTCTATTGCTATTGCTACCCTCGTTGTTACAATTGGCATTACTATTCTTTACTCTTCTAGATCTGAGTCCCTGGGAAATACTTCCTCCCTCCTGCTGGCTTCCTTGTAACCCTCCTCCCTCTCCTCCGTAATGATGGCCTTGTAAACCACTACAGCTATTATTAAAATAATAATGCTCCGAAAAGTCTCCTGTAGAAGATGATCCATCCAGAGGAGGTTGAGGAAGGAAGGCAAACTTTCCAGAAAATGCTGGAACATAATCCTTAACTAAATGAGGTACCGTCTCCACACTGAAATGAAGATTCTCAATTCTGCTCAATTCTGAAGGGGAAATCATCATTTGGGAGCCATGAATACGATTACTTCCGCCATATCTTCCATAGCTAGCACCGGTAACTCCTGTGGAGGAGTTAATACCATTATTATTGCCATTCTTCAAACCGGAAACTGTGTGATCTCCGAGATCAATCATTCCATCACTCCCTACAGAAACCCCTCTCTCTTCTGATTTGGTCCTCATGCCAGTAGTATTCTGTCCGCTTCCTCTAGAAGATATGGAATTTGGATTTGCGTTTTGGATACCCTTGATAGCTTGTTCATTTTCAATTATTGAAAGTAAATTGGAAGCCTGGAATTTACCTGAACTTTTGGACACTCCCGTTCCTCTACCTGTAGCTCTCCTACTCATTCTCCTACCTACGGAGCTTTGAGTTGTTGCGCCAGGCCCAACCATTGATGAAGAGGAAAGTGCCGATATCGCAGCCTTTCCTTCCAAATTATCGATCACCATTTCTCCATTTCCTGTACCAGTTATTAACCTGGATGAATTATTACTCGCCCGAGTACTTGCAGATCCTCCCAACCCAGAAATCAAATCTAAAGGATGACTACTACTATTTCCATGACCATCCAATAAATTATCCAAATCTCTTCTACCAGAAACCAACTCCTCCGAAGTCTGTTGTTTGTTTGCTTTAACTCCACGAATTGCAGAAGCACTCAGACCTAAAACCGCACGTAACTCATCTCCTATTAATGAATGATAATGGGTACCATGTAGTAACAGTTGTTGTTGTTGTTGTTGCTGCTGTTGTTGATACTGAAGCTGTTGAAACTGTTGTTGATGTTGTTGATGTTGTAAATCTCCAACTCCACCCTGTCTCGCACCTACTCCTACTGTTCCACATCCACCAACTAGAGGAATACATCCAGGAGTTGGTATACCAACAGAAACAGATACTGGGTTCGAGGTAGAAGCCGCCATGGACTGTAATGACTGCTGCAATTGAATCTGCTGTAGCTGAAGTTGTTGTTGAAGATGTAGTACCGGCTGGAAACCGGAATACAGCCCGCCTAATTGATGCATTTGAGCGCCAATGTGAGGAAATGCCTGCATGTGATGTATTCCTTGTAGTGGTGCCAAATTTTGAAGAGCGTGTAGCTGCTGGAGGTGGGGATGATGATGATGTTGTTGCTGCTGCTGTTGCTGTTGTTGTTGTTGTTGCTGCTGTTGCTGCTGCTGCTGTTGGTTTAGATAAGCTGCAGCCAAAGCCCATTCCTTCATCTGCAACTGCCTTTGTAGCATCTGTTGTTGCTGAGCGAACGCAAGCATTTGAAGATGTTGATACATTTGTTGCTGTTGTTGTTGCTGCTGTTGCTGAACTTCCTCCAGCTTTTCTTGCTGTTGTGGCTCTTGTTTGCTCTGGAGTTCCATTATGTTGGAAACACCCTCCTCACCCACAACCTTAGAGTCAATCTCCATCCCCTTAATACCGTAATCTCCTTTTTCATTTGATTCACTGGTGCTTAGTGCATTTTGAGCTTTAACGTTCTCAATTTCTTCCATAGGCTTTTCCTCAGTTTTAGGTTCTCGCTCTTCAGGTGCAACACATAACTCGGAATTGGAATCTGTTGTTTCTACAAGTTTGCGTGGTTGGCTCATAGATTCTAAGAAATTAGCAGCATTACTAGGAGGATTTGAGCTCGAAGTAGAAGAGCCGCTCACATTCTGGAGACTCTGAATTTGCCTTTGAACCTGAAGTAACTGCTCTTGGGTGATTTGTTGTTTAGTGGGCTGGCTCTGTGGAAGAGAAGGCATCGAGAGATTTAAGCCTTGATGTTGGTGGTTACCAACGACTTTAGGAAGTATTGGGATTAATCCTAAAGGAGTAAGCGCAAGCGTTGGTTGAGGAGGAACTGTCTGTGATGAGGTAGATAGATCTTCGCCGGAGTCCAGCATCTGAAACTGGCCGTTCAGTTGAACTTGTGGAAGAGCTGGCTCAGGTAAAACCACACTCCCTCCTCCTCCTCCCCCCCCTCCAGAGACTGTATTTGTTGCATTCGAGTGCAGTTGGCTGCGATTCTTATTGATCTCGTGAAGAATCATCTGTGCAGCGGCAGCCTTCAATGAGTTGGATGATTTTGTCCCATCCTCTTCTCCCAGCTCAATTTTTGGACCTTGGTGACCTCCATTATTAGAAAAATTACCGTATATAAAAGGGAAAGAAGGGTGGTTCCCTCCTCCCATTGCAATCTGTTGGGCCAGAAATTGATTGGCTACTGTAATTGCATTTATTTGAGAAGAATGTGGACCCTGGATAGAAATACCTCCTGAAACTAAAGGTAAACTATTCTGAAATCCCAAGGAAGGTGATGATGCATTTAAGCATGTAGCACCTCCTCCTCCAACTCCACCATTATTACCATTATTATTACCACTATTTACATTACCTATGCATCCCCCAATCATAGGATTCAATCCTTGTGTTGGAATGTTTGAGTTCTCCATATCTCTTATTTGTTTTATGTATACGCTCACTTTTATGCTTTATAATATTTAACTAAGTATTCGTCTAGTAAGGTCTTTAAATTACTTGGATGATAATAAATTCTTGTATTGTAAGTTTGTCCTTCTCACATAGAAAGAAAGTCCAGCTCACTTTCTCCTTAATAATATTTCTCTTCAATATTTTGATTCTTCCAATTTTCCAATATTTCTTATAAATATGTTTATACACGTATTAATATACTATATTATACATAAGTAAATATATATATATATATATATATGCATTATATCCATTACATGTTCATTAAATATATATTATAAATATATAAATCCTGTTCTTGATCTTCAGTTTAACTTGATTATAATTTTGGTTAAAAAAACGACTTTTCTTGACAAAAAAAAACAAAACTTTTCTTCTAAATCCGGAATTTAGTCCTCCCTCTAGTTACATTCTCAATTAACACGACTTGCACAAATCCCTAACCAAGATATAGTCTGCTTTGTCAGCCAATACTTGCCTTGCCCTCACACAAACTAATAAACACGATTTAGTTTAATATATATATATACGCTATTGTTATTACGTATTATTTGTATTTAAAATATAACTTCAAGGCCTATACTAATACGTATTTTTGTTTTATTTGATATTATAATGTATTTTCTCCTCACTCCAATATTAATAGTTGTGTTTTATTGTCATTACCAATTTTTCTTGTGTAATCTTTTGCAGTTTTAAGCTTGAAACCTATTTTAATTTACTTTAAGTATGATTAATTATTATTAAATACATAAATTTGACTTTTGAAATTCCATATATTCAACTTTAAATTATTTACTTACGTATACTTTTCCGTGTGACCTTTAAATTAACGTATATATGATTTGAATATTTAAATACTATTCATTCAAATTATGTATATGTATCACATTACTCTTTTCCGCCAATACTTTATTTATATCTCTCTTTTCTTTATTAACTTATTTGCACAGTATGTGCAAAACCTTTTCTTTGTTTTCTCCAATTTCCCCCCTTCCTCACATTAGGCGGGCATTTCGGTAGTACCGGCGCTACAGAAATATTGCAGCGTCTTTATCAGAATTTGAGCGGCACCATTTGCGTGGGGAATCAATTTTTAGTATATTCTAATATTTGGGTAATTAAATTAATGATTTGTTTAACTTTAAAAAAATTGGGACTATTAATGAGAATAAGGATAAGAGGAGATGTTTTGTAATGATGGAGAAAAGTGTATTTGGATTTGATTAGAAACCTGTAATACTTGAAATGAATCCATTCCCTGTGCTGTAAATCTCTTAACTAAATGTAAAGTCCTCGCTTTATTCTAGTTGTTTTCCGGTTTTATTCCAGTATTTTCCCACTTTCATTCTCACTTAATTTTCTGACTTTATTCCCAACGAAATCCTATTTCAATCCCACTTTCATTCTCAGTTTATTTCAATATAATCTCGCTTCTATCCTTACGTAGTTTTGTACTCCTTTCTTCAATTCCTCTTTGCCTGCCCACTCTTCATTTTCCTCCTCTTAGTCGCAAACACCAAAACTAAACTTTCCCTTTAAGGTCACAACCTGACCCGGATAAAGCTCTCATCTTCCACTAAAGTCAAACTTGTAATTATTTCATGCCAAATAAAATTAATTTTATTCTTAAATATAACTGATTTTGTGCAATTAAGCACCATCATACTTAAATTCTATTATTGTTGTGTTTTTTGAACGGATTTTCCTTGACTTTTTTCTCTCTTCCTTCTTATATTGGAATTTATTCACAGGCGCACTTCTTGTCTCGGCCAATAAGAAGAAAAAGAAGGTAATAGGAAAAAAAGGCTTTTTCTTTAATTTGTAATAATAATAGTAAAAACAAATTTGTAAAAGAAGTTTTTACTGTTTTTATTACCATATTTCTTCAAGTATATAGCCAAGTGAGGATCTGGAGAGATCAATAAAAGAGTTTCAATAGTGTATTTATATACAAACATAATATATCATCAACAATATTAATTTATTCAACAACCAATTACTGGAATTCTATCGAAATTAATTGTTTTATTTCTCTTTAAACAAGCCAAAAACCTGCCCTGATATAAATTGAATATAATATATATATATTTATATACATATTTATTAATCGCTTAAAGACTTTATACGTATTTCTTGGAAATAATGGCAGCTTCAAATGCACAAAGTAACAGTGCTAACAAGGCTGAAACCATACAACTCAGCTCGCTTCCTCCAGCAAAGCTATTTCAACTTAGAGATCAAACCCAAGAAGAAATAAGCGAACTTTCTATTAGAATCCAACAATTGAATGTTGTTTTAAATAGATTCAATGGGTCTAGAGAAGCTTTAGAACAATTCAAACCTGAAAACAGAGATGCCACCATATTAGCCCCAATTAGTCAGTCAATTTATGTAGATGCCACCATATGTGATGTTGATAACGTATTGGTTGATATTGGTACTGGTTATCATGTTGAAATGAAAATTGAAAAAGCTAAGGCTCATTTTGATAATAAAATTGAAATGATCAAAAAGTCAATTGAAAAGATTTCCAAATCCCTTAATGATAAAAATAAGATCTTCGATGCCATAAATTCTATTCTTATGGAACAAATCAAGGCCCAACAACAAGGTATTGAAGCTAAAAAAAAATAATAATCCCACTTTTTCTTATTCTTCTCAATGTTTTCCCATTAATTTCCTTCATTACCCATATATATATATATGTGCTTATTCACAAAATTAGTGGTAACTTTAAACCATTAAATTTCTACTATTTATTATGATCTTTTCCAACTATTTAATTAATACTTAACGTATTATTAACAAGTTTAATTTTAATTTTAACTCTTCATCGCATTTTCTCCACTTTTTTGCCGTTATTTCTTATACACTTTTTTTATTATACACATATATAAATTTGTAAATACTATATTTTTTTCCTAGAATTAATAATTTATTCCTCTGCATGCATTTCTATTTTTTTTCTCCCTATGACAGCCTCTATACCGGCCACGTTTGGCGCCAACACGTCATTTATGGAAATATATATAGTCAAATTTGTTGAATTATTAGAACCAATTTAAAATATATCTAAATTTGTTTGGGAAATAAGAGTATAAAGTAAATTTTAAAAATCTGGAATTTTATTTTTGGATTTTGGTTTCATTATAACTTTTAAAAAAAAAATATGGGAGAACCATCCAATAAGATTCCAATGGATTCAGAAAGAAGAGAATATGTGAAAAAATGTATTGAGAATAGTGAAGCTCCTATAAAGATGGAGTACTTAAGTCCTTTAATATCATCCAAATGTCATTCCGGGACTGGAAATTCGGAGGAAGTGGGAAAATTGAAGGAAGACCAAAATGAACGCAATTCTTTAAAAAAAAGATGTATTAGAGGATCTTTTAAAGCCAGTGAGAGGTCTCAGAATTTGAATTATATCGCAAAAATGGATGATTTAGATCGGCTTTGCTCAAATATTGCAACTTTTGGAGAATGTAAGCTTGATCATAATACTTGTAAAAAAAGTCACAACCTTGAAGAATTTTTGAAAGTTAAGCGTGAAGAAGCAATATCAAAAATTTATAACCATGAAGAATCTCTTCTAATCCAAAGTTCATGTCCTCTTTTTGAAAACTATGGAATTTGTCACCTTGGACTTAATTGTGAATTCGGACTTTCACACTTTAATGAATCTATTATGGCAAATATTAATAGTAAGGGTGAAAAAGTTACCCCTGAACTTCTTGAAGAATTCTTCAAGTCATTTGAAAAGAACATTATTGATGCTCGACTAAGAACTGAATTAAGACAAAAAACGATAAATTTTACTAAAACCAAAGATTTTCTTGATAACTACTCTCCGAATGACAGTAAAGCTTCAAAAGACTGTGAAAAAAAGAGCCAAAAACCGACTTGTAAAAAGGACCAAAACTTTGACAACCCGTTACTAGCAGGCTTTAAAAAACTTGATAACTTAAAATCCCCTCCTGAAAAAAATTCAAATATTATTGCTGATATTAATAATCAACCAGATATTGAAATTCCACAGGATTTAAAGCTCTCATCTAAAGATATGCTTATTGGAATCTCCAAACATGAAAAAGAAAAATGTAAGCATGAACTTTTTAGAAACAAACTCATTCTTGCTCCTCTTACTACCGTTGGAAATCTTCCATTTAGAAGACTTTGTTTGAAATTTGGAGCTGATATCACTGTTAGTGAAATGGTATTATGCAATGAAATCCTTTCTGGAAAAGCTTCTGAGCTTGCATTACTTAAAAGAAGTCCAGAAGAAAAGTACTTTGGTATTCAACTTGCTGGAGGTAACAAGGCCACCATCATTAAAACTGGTGAATTGATTAATGAACACTGTGAATTTGACTTTGTTGATATAAATGCCGCCTGTCCATTAAAATCTCTTCATGATAAAGGTGCTGGAAGCATTCTTATTGAGAGAGTTTCAGAACTTGAAACCATGGTTAAAGGTTTGAAGAAAGTTATGGATGGTAAACTTGTAACTGTTAAAGTTAGAATGAGTCACGGAGGATCGCCAATTAATAAAAATCTCTTTGAAAAGGATTACTTTGAAAATTTTGAAAATTGGCCATTAATTTACCATAATATGAAGACTCATAAAATCTTAAATATTCTTTGTAATTCTGGAGTTGATGCTTTGACTATTCATGGTAGAACTTCATTCCAAAGATATACCAAAGAGGCTGATTGGTCCTATATTAAGTATTGCTCAGCTTTGAACTCCAAATTTTATTTAAACAAAGTTGTCAATACCATTCAATCCAGTGGTCATTCTTCTTTTTGTCCTTCAATCATTGGATGTGGGGACGTTATCAATTTTCAAGATTACAGACAACATATCCAAAATGACCTAGTTGATTCTGTAATGATTGGAAGAGGAGCTTTATTGAAGCCGTGGATTTTTACTGAAATTAAAGAAAATAGGAATTGGGATATTTCTGCAAGTGAAAGGTTTGACATTATCAAGCAATATGTCAATCTTGGACTCGAACACTGGGGTACTGATAAAAGGGGAATTGCTCTCACTAGAAGATTTCTACTTGAATTTCTCTCATTCTTCCATAGGTATATTCCAATTGGTATTCTTGAACAGCCTATTCATACTCAAAACTTTAATTGGAGAGCACCTAAATATGTTGGCAGAAACGATTTGGAAACTATGTTAGCATCAAGCAACTCTAGTGACTGGATAAAAATTTCTGAAATGATCCTCGGAAAAGTTCCTAATGATTTTGTTTTTATTCCCAAGCATAAAGCTAATAGCTCCCATTAATTACTTGCGATTTCAATATAAATAATAATAAATTGCATGCAGGCGGGCTTTCTCCTACATATTTTTTATATATTTTGTATTAGCTCACAGGTTTACGTGCATTTTAATGTCAATTTTTTTTTATCTCTGAGGGGAAAAAACAGACTCAAATTTTTACGCTTCTCTTCAAATTGCTTCGTTATCTTCGTCTTCCTGACCCTTTATTTTCCAACTTTCAAGGCCTTAAGTATCTATTCAATCAGAAATGTACTAATATTGATATTATATTATATTATATATATATATATATATATATATATATAA